>NW_015164713.1:448334-489109 GCF_001447785.1 Gekko japonicus | reverse complement strand
TATAAGTGGGGATAGAGATGGGGATGGGGCATTTATTTATTTATAACATTTATTAGCTTCCTTTCTCCTTTGTGGAACTCAAAGGGCTTTACAATATAAATAAAGTAGTTGTAAAAACACAATAAAACAATATAAACAGAACAACAGCTAAAGGTCACAAATTTAAAAACTCCCATTAGGACTGCCAATAAATAAAAATCAAATCAGCCAAATGCACTCCTAAATAAAACTGTCTTCAACTGTCTCCTGAAGATTGACAGTGAGGGAGCCAGGCACAGTTCCCTGGGGAGATTGGTCCATAACAGTGGGGCCGCCAAGTCTTGTGTGCTTTTAGACAAATCACCTTAATTTATTGATAAATGTGGGGAATTATGAGTATTAAATGGCAATAGTCATTAAATATAGGATCAGAACATGTGTATACGGGAGTTTGATTTCCCAGTCCCAGAAATACACACAGAGGCTAGGGTACTGAAGCAGTGATTTCTTTACTGAAGGATTTTTAAACATACAAACATAAAATCAAGCATTCACACACACAATACAGAACTAAGAAAAAAGAGGTGATTGATAACTAATAGAGGGGTCACTTATGGGGTGATATTACCTGTCCAGGCATGCAGAGGTCCATGAAGAAGAGATTTATGGCCCTAACCCAAAGGTTTGGGGGTGGACTGCCAGTTGGCATCAGGGCAGAGGCACACAGTCTGAGGCCATGTACCTGGATGGATATAGACACTGGAAAACAATGCAGACCAATAGAAAGCCTTAGGGGCTGGTCTCAGGTGAGAACAATAGATTACCTGGGCCAATGATGAGTTCCAAGGGTGTGTGGCATCAGGATGGGCAAAGCCTAGATGTGACCAATGAGCTCTCAGAGGGGCAGAGTCTGGTTTAACAATGGAAGCCAGGTGTTGGATGACTGTACTGGGGCTAGCTTGAATGGATTTTATGTCGATTGATGGTTCTGCCAAGGCAATTGAGTAGGTTCCCAGATACAGACAAGAGATGGGAGATGGGTCCCTGATTAGCAGCAGGAAGGATTGTTAATAACTTGAATGTTTGATTGGTTTATCTTGGTATCGTGAGGGAGGAAGCAAGGAAGGACAAGTATTGAGACAAAGAATTCGCACATAGACATGTGATCACACAAAAGGGCTGGGAGATGGTTCTGGAGAAATGGCTATTCACCAGATGGCCTCTGAATATCCTTTAGAAATGCAAATACCTACCTGGTGGAACCCATTGTTTCATATTCATACCTCTTCTGGGTGGAACGGGGGAATACTGGAGATTTGCTCTGAGGGCTGTCTTGTTGCCACCTGAATATGAAGACCCTTTTTCAGAGTTGAGGCTAACTCTGTGTTTCAGGACCAGGAGTGTCTTTCTTGGCCTGAGTTTTGTGGGTCTCTGGGTCAGGTTAGAAGTGCTATTGGGGCTACCTACTATCAGGGCTACCTGAGAGTCAAGCAGAGCCTCTGGCAACAGGGCCCATGTGTGCTTGGAAGCATAACAGCAGCTTACTCATGGCATCAGGAACAGGTGGTAAAGGTGTTCTGCTTGGCTCCTATCTGAAGCTGCTCTGGTTTCTCGACATATACAGGGCTTTCATGAGCCATTAGAGGCCCAAGGTAAAGATTTCCTCTGCCCCCTCCTCTCACACCACATTCTGTTCTTAGTTTCATTCAGAAGAAAACACACAGAATTCTTGATTCTATTTTTTAAAAAAATATGGAATGCTTCACGAATTTGCATGTCATCCTTGCGCAGGGGCCATGCTAATCTTCTCTGTATTGTTCCAATTTTAGTATATGTGCTGCCGAAGCGAGCACACAATTCTTGATTCTAACAGGTATACTCTTCCTCTCCTCCACTTTGCCCATCACTTCAGATCCAGGAGCAACCCAGGCCACTAGAATTCTGTACCTCCAAGTCCACCCCACCTGACTGGATGGCACGGGCTTACCTGATCTCATCAGATCACAGAAACTAAGCAAGGTCAGCCATGGTTAGAACTTGGATGGTAGATCACCAAGGAAGTCCAAGATCATGATTCAGAGGCAGGCAATGACAAAACACCTCTGTTATCTCTTGCCTTGAAAACCCTACAGGGTGGCTATCGTTGGGCTTCAACTTGACCACACTTTCCACCACCAAGTCCACTCCTCTCAGAAGTCCTGTGCACGCATATGTATGCTGGGAAAGCAGGATAACACCCTTGGAGTTTTTGCTCGTGAATAAAATAATTAAGTTAAAAGTGTCACGTGCTAGACTTCAGTTTGTAGCCAATATTTGCTTGATGAGGAAGCAATTTACTGCAGCGTTGCTTGGGTACCTTCGTCAGTAAACATCCATTGTGCGTTGTTCATTTACTCAATGGACTTCTTTGACATTTCTGCCTTCAAACAGCTCTCTTCTCGTGAGGAGGGATAAGCTATGTGATGAAATAATTGCCTTTTCCCTTCACAAAGATAAAAGATTTTAGTGAAACTGGTTTCTCAAGCAGTGGACATCTAAGTGCCTATTAATTTGTTTCTCTCGCTGTCCATTTGATGTTGACTGGGGCTATATCCAGAGAATATAGTGTGTAGATGACTGAGTGTGCATCATCTAAACAAAGGATTCAACTGGAACAAATAAACAGAAATCTTAGCTCAACTAAAGTCAGTAGACGTTTACTAGGGATTGTAGTGAAAGTAGTTTTTTTTAGATTAGGTACTTAAAGAATGCCCTGACCTGGATGACCCAGGCTAGATCTCAGAAGCCCACGTCAGTGCTTGGAAGGGACTACCAAGGAAGGCCAGGGTCACTATGCAGAGAACATCAATAGCAAACCACCTCTGAATGTCTTTTACCTTGAAAACCCTAAACAGAGGTGTCCAACTCATTTGTTACGAGGGCCAGATCTGACATGAATGTCACTTTGTTGGACTGGGCTGTGTGTGCCATAAAATGTAATGCCAGGTATCTGAGATATAAAGTACACAGGCAAACCCAAATAACAATATATTTTTTTACTCAAAATACAAATGAAAGCAATTGATTCCTAGAAGTGAAAGCGATTGATTTACTGGGGAGCCAACAAAAGCCCCAATAAATGTATTTAATTACATGCAAAACTAGGTTTTTTTCCCAAGGCATGCCATAAAAGGGGGACCACTTTATATCTCCATACTTACCAGTTGCTTTTGGGCTGGGTAAGAGCCCTGGATGGGTCTTACGTTTGACACCCCTGCCCTACGGGATCACCATATGTCAGCTGAGTCTTGATGGCACTACATACATACACACCAAAAGAACAGGAGGGAAGGCAGCATGCTATACCCTGATCTTGTTGGATCTTTGATGGGAGACCACCAAAGATGACTCTGCTGAGGAAGGCAAGGGCAACCACCTCTGTTTCTCACTTTCCTTGAAAACCTCTTGCTGTGATCACACCACCATAAGTTGGCTGCAACTTGATGGCACATACATACATACCAAAAGAACACAAGAAGAATCCTGATGGAGCAGGCCAAATATCTTCCTAATAGTCCAGTATCCTACTTCTCTGGAGCAGACCAACCAGATGATCCCTAGAAGCTTATAAGCAGGACGTGAAAACAGCAGCCATCACCAGCTCTGAACATGGAAGCTGAACATGAACACACATAGCCACCTTAAATGAGTCACAATATTGTTCTGCCAAGCTCAGTATTGTTTAATGTGACTGGCAGTTGCTCTCCAGGTTCTCGGGTCTTTCACATCACCCACTATCTGATCCTTGTAACTGGAGATACTGGGGATCAAACTTGAGACTTTCTGCATAAAAATCTGAATCCTCTGCTGCTGAACCACAGTCCCTGCGGCAATCGATGTAGCAATCATGGATAATGCCTGTTGCTAGGCTATATCCTCTGAATTGGTCTAAAACCTATTCAAAGCCACAAGAGCTAGAGGCTGCTCTCATGTCTTGGGGCAATGAATTCTATACACCAGGTGTGCATTGTGTGTACTTACGTTTTTGCCCATTTTGAATCTACTACTGTTCAGCTTTCTCAGATCACCCCAAGTTTATTAATACGGGAGAGGAAGAAGTTCTCTCTTCATGCCACATGTAATTTTATATACCTTTATCATGCCTCTCGTTAGTTGTCATGTTTTCTAAACTAAAAAGGCCCAAACACTTCAGTGTTACCTTATAGGGACTGTGCAGCAACCTCTCAGTTACTAGGAATGTGCCTTCAGATCTTACCTAATTAAAACCACTCAATTTGTTAATACAATTGTTACAACAAATCCATATTGATCCAAGAAACATTGTTCTTCCTGCCCCTAGACTCTCACAGAACCAAATTGTGTCAATATAACAATTGTTGCCATGTTTATCCTGAGCAGCTACATTTTTGTTTCCTATATCCAATGACATAATAGCAATCCAGCTGTTCACTGAGGCACACACAGTTATCTATCAGCTAAAGTTTACCTCTCCCATTCAAACATCGGTTGAATGCATGGTTTAAAGATGAGTACAAAGTTCTGTTCCCTGTTTTTAAAAATCTGAATATTAATTTTTTTTAAGAAATGCATAATTTTGCTTTTTATATACTGTGATTTATGGGTGTACTCCCTCCCCCTCCTGGTTACAAATTTGCACTCTTTTTAGGTGAGTTTTATTTCTTGGTGACAGAATGGGGGGAGGAAGTATCTTCCCTGAATAATCCTACACACATACTTCAGTGCTTTTAATTACCTTTGCCTTAGTCTTTCCTGGAACTCTGTTTATTGCATTGTATAGGAACGATATTCTGGGCAACTATATTGACTGTCCCAATTGGCAGTGGACTGATATGATTTACCCTTTCATATCCTGATGTGCAGATGTTTTGGGTAGTGTGCTGAAAGAAATACCTCCAGGGACTTCCAGAGGGGCTGATGGAGACTATGTTATCTTGTCAAATAACATTGCAGTCAGGGATGAGATGGATCAATGAGTACTGAAAGCTGTACTTTAGCTGTCAGATGTGCTCATTTGTAGCAAGAGACCTTTGCGTGTGTGTGCAGGATGTAAAACTTATAAATTAAAGCACACTGTCACCTTGAAATGAGTTAAAATTAATTAGTAAACACCTGATGTGCCAAGACCATTTTTCATTGACAAGCTGACTGGTCTCATTCTGCTCATTTCACTTGTTTCCCATTTACCTGCTGCTCTCTCTCATTACTGACTAGAACTTCTTCTTGAGATACAAGAGTTCTCCCTCTGCCCATTGTCTCCAGCTCATAGACTGGGATAGTACTGTTTGGTTTTTGTTTTTGTTTTCCTTTAAAGCCCCAAAGGGATCAGGCCAGTACACTTGAAAGGCCACGGCCTCCCATACCGTCCAGCCTGCCAGTTAATATCTTTCTCACAGTCCTTACTCTCTGCGCCTCCACCTGCAGAGGAAAGACAGATGGAGACTAGGAACAGGGCTTTTTCAGTGGTGGCACCTCACCTATGGAATTCCTTTCACTTTGAGGCTCACATGGTGCCTATCCTACTATTTTGATAGGCATTTGGCCAAAACATTTCTTTTGACCCAGGAATGATGAATTTGGGTCAGAACAGCAGGGACAAGAAACTGAAGACCATGCCTGGCTCTCAGCAGTTTTCTTGCCCTTGCCCTTGTTGCTCTGCAACAAAGAGGGGTGGGGGAGACTAATGATTTCTGCTGGGTGGACTTTAGTCTGCTCAGGATCTTCTTGGTCTCAGGCACTAAAATGAGGAAAATTAATTCCCTCTAGGCCTTCCCCTATCACACACTGGCAACTTTCACATCCTAGTTTCAAGGATGCCTTGCTTTCTACAAATTTCCAGATAATCACCTTAAATTGTTCTCTTTAGAATCAAGGTGGACCTCCATTGCTCTGTATAGCAGAACTATCCTGCCAGTAGCATTATGTAATAATTCCCGAAAGTGATAGAGCATTTCCAAACAGACAACCTAGAAACCTAAACAGGCGGACTGCACAATAAAAGAGGGTTTGTACTTAGAGTTGCCAACCCCCAGGCGGTTAGCAACAACAGGAGTTCACGGGAAGAGTTGATACGAAAAAACAAAATACAACCGTGAAGTGTTTAACAAAAACTATTACTTGTTTGTATTTTTTCTATTTTTTCTTTAAAGCCATATACATGAAAAACTCAAAAGGTTACACTATTTCTCATATGAACTTTGTCTAAGAATTTAAACAAGAATTATCTTCCAAACTTTGAAAAAGCATGAATTGCCAATATCCTTGGTTATAAAGTCCATTTTAAAGGTTTGCTTGTTGAGTCGTGTGTCACTCAGGCTAGGACACATTTTGAGGTGTGTCCCTTCTTCCTGCTAGCCTTGTGAACTGAAACATACATTGACAAAACATTTATAAAGCCTAAAGGCAGCTGAATCCCCAAACATGCTGGCAGATGATGAGAGCTGCCCTGCCAAGGAATATCCCTAGTAGCAAAAAATACCCATGAAACATAGCTGAAGCAACAGTCCTTTTGGCTGTGATGGATAATCCTGCTTCACTGCCACTCAAAGGATCATGGGTAAAAGGGGAACTGGGTTTGACAGGACCTCTTCCTCTGTACCTGAGTCTCTGAACTTCCCACATTAAACAGCGAGGGGACTTATCACTGGCTATGATTAGGAGGAACAGGACTTGGAGAACATATTTTCTCGAACCTGAATTTCAATGGATTCCCTATATTTATTTATTTTCTTTCTATTTTATCTATATTTAATGGTAGCCATGGCAACATACATGGGTCTTCCTGAGCAGTCTTTTGATGAAGAAAGGACTAGGTTCAGACCTGCCCGGCTTCAGCATGGTTGCTGGGCTGTGTGCCTTCTGATCATAGCCTGGGACTTAATTCTAATGGATTGTATAAGCTACTGCTCTAAAGCTGCAGTTCAAGGTTAAGTTATCATCATTTGTCTTTGTTGTGGAGCTTAAATATGGCCACAGAAGCAATAGAAGCTCCACTCCCCTTCCTTCCAAAGGAACCATCCTTCTTCTCGCTGGCACTTCCTCCTGGGAAATGAGTAGGAAATATTAGAGCAATAAAACATCTCCCCATCAGTGTTTACTACAGACCTAAATCTACTGGCTGTCATTGCTCCTAAGGAGCCCTGGGTGTTGTAGTTTTGTAAAGAGTCTCAGAATTTGTTTTTGGTTTTTTTAAAGAACTACTTGGAATTATTTTAAAACAAAACGCATCATAACAATTATTATGGATAGATGAGGAAAACACAGGTTTGTCTAATATGTTGTCAAAGCCTTTCACGGCCAAAGTTCATTAGTTGTTGTAGATTTTCCAGGCTCAGAAAATCTACAACAACTAACAGGCTTGTCTGTTTGAAGTGGACAATAATATCCCAAGCTACATTCCCAGGAGGGATGACTCTTTTGCTCTGATGGACAGGGGAGAGGAGAAGTAGAGTCAACACACCAGTTCTGCCTATTTGGTCAGCCTGTCATTGTCTCTGCTAGGGTATTTCGGATAGTCACCTGTCTGCATGCAGCACTCTTGTTTTGTCCATTACACTAATTTAATGAAGGATGCAAAAAATCCTCTAGACTTTTGAACTGGATTGGTCAAAAGTCTGTTCAGAGGGAATTTTGAATCTGAATCCTAAGTTCTGATTGGACTAGGAAGGGAAGTGCACAAAGTGGAGGAGGTGGTGGTGCCTGGCACACCTGAGCTTCACACAAGGTCATTGGCTACACCCAGCCTGGCAGAACCCCGCACAAGGCGAGGTAGGTGGCAGCACCCACCCCACTAGAACCCCACACAAGGCAAGGAAGGTGGTGGTACCCAGCCTTTCTGAGCCCCTTGAGAGGCAAGGGAGAAGGCAGTACCTGGCCTTGCCCAAGGCAAGGGAAATGGTGGCAGCTGGTGAGACCTACCTGAGGTGGCACCTGATTTGCCCAAGCCCCATGTGAGGTGAGGAAAGGGAGTGGGTGGCACCAGGCTTGGCCTGTGCAGCCCCCACCCAAGGCAGCTCACAGCCTGCTTGAGGCCCAAACAAAACCAGGGAAGCAGTGCTTGGCCTGCCCAAGGTACAGGAAGTTATCTCTGGCCCACCTGAGCCCCATGCAAGGTGAGCAAAGCAGCACCCAGCCAACTGGTTAGGCAGGCTACTTCACCTCTTCCTCCCTCCCACCCTCCACCATTTGAAAGCTGAGAACTGGAGGACAGGCCCATTTCCAGGGTTTTTCAATCCCAGTCTGCCCTTTCTCACTGGGTTATTTTGAGGTTAAAAGGGAGGAGAGGTAAATGATATAAGCTGATTTGGGTCTCCATTGGGCAGACAGGTGGGATATAGATGAATTAAATAAATAATAAATACAGCTGAAGGGGGGCAGATAAAAGTTGGGTTGGATGGTGGGGGGTAGGAGAGAACTCGTGGGCACTCACTGAAATTGCTGAGCAGTCAGGTTAGAACGGATAAAAGGAAGTACTTCTTCACCCAAAGAGTGATTAACACATGGAATTCACTGCCACAGGAGGTGGTGTTGCCTACAAGCATGGACGCCTTCAAGAGGGAATTGGATAAACATATGGAGCAGAGGTCTGTCAGTGGCTTTTAGCCACAAAATATAGATAGGAACTCTCAGTCTGGGGCAAGTGATGCTCTGTATTCTTGGTGCTTGGGGGGGCAACAGTGGGACGGCTTCTAGTGTCCTGGCCCCACTGCTGGGCCTCCTGATGGCACTGGTATTTCTGGCCACTGTGTGACACAGAATGTTGGACTGGATGGGCCTTTGGCCTGATCCAACATTGGCGTCTCTTATGTTCTTATGTTAAGGAAGCAGGGAAAGGTTGCCAGGAAAAGGGAAAGAAGGTGAAAGAGGAAATGGTGTGGGGAAGGTGATACAGGGGAAAATATGGGGATACTTGCAATCCTTGCAGGTTCTCCTCTGCCAGGGGTAGAGAAGGAGGGGAAACTGAAGACTGATGAGATAGGGGAAAATAGAGGTAGGTTTGCTGGTTGGTGAAAAGGAGGCAGGGAAAGAAGAAAGGCTATGGGGTCTTTCAGAGAAGGAAAAGAGGAAATAGTAGGGGAAAGGGAAATGAGATGCCCCCTGAAAGTCCTTGCAGGTTCCCACTTGTCTTATATAATACCAGATACATTTGTAAACTCAAATTATATCTTGAAGATGTAAAACCAGCAGAGATGTACAACATACAAAAAAATCAGTACATTTCCCCCTCCATTTCCCTGACGTTTATACTGAATTTTCAAATTGTTCTCATTTTTCAAGGTCTAATAAGCCATTCTTCAAGGGATGAGGTATTCCACTCTCACGATTTAGATGCATTTAGTATCTTGGCAGTTTTATATAAAGACACCCCCCCCCAATACCATAATCTTAAGCTAAGGCTAGCAAATATGCATAAACTAGCCTTAGAATTGGAATACCTGTAGCAGCAATTACCTATTTAATTTCCATAAATTTTATTCAATCATCATTGAATCGAGTACCAATGATAAAGAATTGTGCAATGATTATTTTTCTTTTATAGCCATGCAAAGTGATTGTGCTGGTCCCTTAGTTAAAATAAACTGTCATATTGGAGCAAGTATGTTTGGCATTCTTTCCCTTGCAATATCATTCACCAGAGTTTTAACATAATAGCTGAAATATTTTGGATAAAAACTTTTTCCATTTTTTACACCACAGGCCAGTGTTTCAAAAGCTTTAAAAATAGCTCTCACGCTGCCAGACCTCAAGTACTTTTGTTATATGGCTTTCTAATTGAAAATATTGGTACCAAAATGGAAACATATTACCTAACAAGGAACTGATTTCAGATTTGTTCTAAAGACCATTATTTTTTTATAGTCTTTAAAAGTAAGACTATTACACTGAGATCTTTCCACTCATATGGAAAGATTAATTATATGTGGGCCAGAGGGATATGAGGACTACTGCCTGTTAAATTTGTTCTATCTATCTCTCATTTGCTCATTTTTTATTTATATCCTGCAATTCTACCTCACTGGGAGACCCAAAGTAGCTTTTTGTATCGTTCCCCTCTCCTCCACTTAATCTTCATAATAACAACCTTGTGAGGATAAATTAGGCTGAGAGATTGTGATGGACTCAAGGCAGGCTTCTGGTGTGGAGCGAAGGATTCAGACACAATCATCCCAGATCCTAGTGTGACATTCTAACTGCTCCACCACACCATATTTTCAAAATGGCTTCCATGAAGGAATTCAAATAATAAAATCTAAATGTTCAAGACTGGTGCATTAATTGCTTCTTTCTGTTCCTTTCATTAATTGTTTATTTCTGTAAATATTTTTTAAAATACAGCAGGGTGACAGAGATAGGGTTGCTAGATCTCCCACTATAGAAGGAGTTCTCCTGGCAACCTGATATCTTGCTTGACAGTGCCAGCAGGAGGAAATGTGGAAGTAATTGGGGTGCACTGATACACTGACATGACTTCTGGTTTAAACCAGAAGTGGCATCACAGGATACTTCATGATTTGCAAAACACACACACAAACACACAAAACCCTCTATGGTTTTACCATAATCCTAGAGCATCCTGGGACATCCAGGGAAAACCAGAAGAGACAGTCTGGCAGAGGTGTTGGAGGCCATGGTGGGATGGTTAAAACAGAGCCGGCTGAGTCTAAGATGGAGGTTCTGTGGCTGGGTTGGAGAGATTCAAGTGTGGGGTGCACCAGATCAGATTCAAGGTTATGGTGTCGACTTTTAAGGCCCTTAATGGCCAGGGACCTCTGGGACCTCCTCTTATGGTATACCCCCAGAAGAGTGTTACGCTCGGGATATCAGAATTTATTGATGGTCCCCAGCCCAAGAGACGTCCGGCTGTCCTCAACCGCAGCCTGGGCTTTCACTGCCCTGGCTCCAACCTGGTGGAACTCTCTGCCAAGTAACACCCACACCCTGCAGGATATAGTACAATTCTACCGGGTGTGCAAGGCAGAGATGTTCTGCCAGGCATTTGGATGAGGACAGCGATGGTCCTGTCTTGGCACTCCCATCCTCCTCCCCCCTGCCCCTTCCTCCATGAGCCAGTGGCACTGTTAGGATTTTAGCGCCATCTATAGCTAATTAGACCATTGGAACGATCAGGTTGGTTATGATATTTTACTGCTTTAGCCTGATCTTAAATTGTTTTATGTGATGTTTTATCTGATTGTGTTGTACACTGCCCTGAGCCCAGTCCTACTGGGGAGGGTTAACACATTCAATAAACAAACAAACAAATAAATAAATATAAATAAGAGACATCAGCATGCTGGTATGACACCAGTGCACCAGTCCCCACTCTCCAAATTATCCCTGAGTCACAGAGGGCATCTTTATCCAGGGGCCTATGGTTGCAACTCTGGCAATATCTGCATATCTTAAAATTGTATGGATTTATTTACCCCAGACATCTCTTATTTTATTCTAATGGCTGTTGCAAATGGTTCAGTAAATACACAAAACAGCAAATCTGCTGAAAGGACTACAGAAGGACAGTCTACAAAATGATGTATGTGGGGAAAAGGTAAATTAGCTGAAAACCAGTTCAAGTTGACTGTGTTATGCCAATAGTCACAGTTTCAGGGAAACAGACATACTAAAAGAAGACTTCCAAATACCTCTTTCACCTGCATTGAAGAGAAAGAAGAATGGTATATGATGTATGGTGATTTCTGTACGATGTTTACAGAATAAAACCTTCTGGGGCATTCATTTGCCGGAGAGAGGCAGGCTGAGTTGGTCTCGAGAGCGCCATATGCTTCCTTATCTGAGAAGTAAAATAGTCTCTTCTTCGATTAGTGGCTCTCTAGGAATCCTTGCTCTGAAAAATGACTGGCATACTTCATGCACATGTGCTTTTGCTACCGATACAAGTTAGGGACATTGCTTTCAGAGCCCCTGATGGAGCAATAAGCATTCCCTCAGGCTACAGATATTGCAGTGGAAGCCACAGTTGGCCCTTTTCTGCAGAGACCTTAAAATAACCATCCCTGCATACAGGGGGCTATGGAGCAGATAATACTAGCTCGAACAACAGGACCACTCATGGATGAGGTAAAGTGGGGATTTCCTCTTTTTGTCTATCTTGCCCTACTCTGAGGAGTTTACATTTCTCTAAGAAAACACAATCTTAAAATGAGAATACTGCTAGCTAGGGTGCCAGCCTCCAGGTGAGGTCTGGGGATCCCCCAGAATTACAGCTCATCTCAGAACAGGGCTGCCAGAGCAGCGCTCCGGCATGCTCCGGCCCCAAATGACCCCTGGGTGAGATACACATAAATAAAACTTGCTTTACTGGCTTGTGTTGAAACAAATAGGAGTGTGGAGTCTTAAAAGATGCTTGGGGACACCCAGGTGGGGTCTGGAGATCTCCTGGCATTACAACTGATCTTCAGACCATAGAGGTCCATTCCCATGGAGGAAATGGCTGCTTTGGAAGGTGGACTGTATGCAGTTATACCCTGCAGGCTCTCTCCACACCCCCAAGCCCCACCCTCCTCAGGCTCTATCCCCAAATCTCCAGGAATTTTCCAATCAGAAGTTGGCAATCCTAATAAGAGAGGAACATATAAACAGCAGGATCAAATGACCCATGAAGTTTAAGAAGTACTAGTGTGACAATTTAATGTACAATTCCATAGGAACATTTTTAAGGGTTTAATTATTCATTGTGCAGCTGATGTGATTTATACACAAGGAGAGATTGGCCTTTATCCTACTGCTCCACTAAGCAATGTTTGAAGCCTTCGTCCAGTTTACATGGCTCTTCCACCAACGGAAGAGCCATTTCAGTTAAAGGAAAGTTCCTGAAGCTGCAGAAAGTCCCTTCAGCCTTGGTTTGGATACCGTTCACTACAGTCCATTGGAAAAGTGGCAAACACTACACATTTCAGGAATAAAAACAGCATTAAAAAGTGAAACAGTGTAAAAGACATTTAAAAACCAGAAGAAGCTGACTGAAATTGTAATCCGTTGGATTTAACAGGCAAAAAGAATTTGCAGTCCTCAAACAGAAGCAAAGTCTGAAAGTACTGGAAACTAACAGGTTTCTGCATCTCTCCTGGATACTGTTAATCTGTTCCATCACTTCATTGGGTGGGTCTTTCACCTGCTACCAGCACAGAACTCCTTCTTGGTTTCACTCTAACAAACAAACTAGCAGTGCCGTCCCCTCAGTGACTTTTCTTGGCAATGTGGCAGTAGTGTTGTTAGTAACAAAGTGCAAAAAGTAACAACAGATGCTCTTCAAACACCCCACTTGTTAATAGCTTCGCCTTGAATACATCCATGTGAGCTTTAAGCCTTGCAGAGAATCTCCCCCCCCCTTCTAAAATGTTGCCTCCACCTACCACCTCTTCAGTTTCATGGCATTTGACGAGCAGGTGGGATCCGCCTGAGAAAGAGAGAAAAGTTCACACAATGGTGAGTCAGAAAGAAGAGGCATTTGCATGAGTCAGAAAGCAGAGTGTGTGATGAAACAGCTCTCTCTCTCTTTGACTGCTTCGCTATACACCTAGGTCTCTGGTCAGAATGTGATTACGAGAGAGCACGCTTTCGGATTTAGCTCACCACAGACAATCTGTTACCATGTGTTCGCTGCTATGCGGACAGGAGTCTGTTAACAACCCAAAAAGTCCTGTGAACTGGACCTGATGTATCTCTTATTAATCACAATCATTGCTTCCTGCCCTTATTCTCACAGTATCCCTGTAGAGAGGTAGTCTATCTGTCTTTTGGTCAAGGAAATAAAAGGCACATTACAATATAAAATCTGAAAACACAAAACAATTAACTGTAGACATCGCTTGTGGTCTCAGGAGTTGATGGCGCTCGCTCCCTGGCACAGGTTTCTCCTCTTCTGGTGCCAGGCCCTTTCAGAGGACCTTCCAGCTTTTGAGGACACTCGTCATAATTTTTTCAAAAAAACAATCCACATAAACATATTGTGAAACATATTGAAGGCCACAATATTAAGAAGTGTCTGAAAAAAAGGAACCCCCTTGAGCTTGAGGTCCAGGCAAAATGGCCCTTCTGCTCCCCCCCATTATCTCAGCCTGCTATCTCTTGAGGCTTCATAGGTAAGCTTCATAATTGCCCAGACCCAGTGGGGAATTCCCAGGCCCAATTAGGAAGAACTGTCTGACAGTTAAAGAGGTTCCTCAGTGGAACAGGCTTCTTTGGGAGGTGGCGGGCTTTCCTTCTTTGGAGGTTTTTAAGCAGAGGCTAGTTGGCCATCCAACAGCAATGCTGATTCTGTGAACTTAGGCAGATCATGAGAGGGAGGGCAGGAAGGGTTGCCTCAGTGCTTAGGTCTTGTGGCCCTTTCTTACACACCCAGGGAAATGCTGATCGCCACTTTGGGGTCAGGAAGCAATTTTTCTCCAAGCCAGTTTGGCTGGAGATCCTGGAGGGTTTTTTATTTCTTTATTTATTTAGATTTGTATCCCGCCTAGCTGGGGCAAACTGGCTCAAGGTGGCGTACACGATAAGATTGATAAAACAATAAATAAAATTGACAAAATTCACAAAACCACAATTTACATATATATTAACAAATACAGATGGTGGTAGTTAATATATATGGTCCGAAGCAAGAAGGCCATGCACCAAAGTTGTAGCTGCCATCATGCAAGGGCCGTAACATGTTCAGTTTCCGATGGTTCCAGTGGCAGCTCCTAGTCGAAGGCCTGGTGGAAGAGCTCTGTTTTACAGGCCCTGTGGAACTGTAGAAGGTCCTGCAGGGCCCTGATGTCCCCTGGGAGCTCATTCCACCAGTGTGGAGCCACCACTGAGAAGGCCCTAGCCCTCGCGATGGCCAATCTGGCGTCTTTCGGGCCAGGGAGAGTCAGGCGATTTTGCGACCCTGACCTCAGTGCTCTCTGGGGCATATATGGGGAAAGGTAGTCCCTCAGGTAGGTAGGCCCCCGAACATACAGGGCTTTAAAGGTCAAAACTAGCACCTTGAAACGAATCCGGTATGCTATTGGCAGCCAGTGCAGTGCCATCACCGCAGGCTGGATGTGATCTCGGATGGAGAGACCCATCAGCAGCCTGGCTGCCACATTTTGCATTAGCTGCAGCTTCTGGATTTGGGACAAGGGCAGCCCCATGTAGAGAGCTTTGCAGTAGTCTAATCTCAAGGTGACCATAGCATGAATCACTGTTGCCAGGTCATTGCGTTCAAGGAAGGGAACCAGCTGCCTAACCAGCCATAGATGGTAAAAGGCTGACCTGGCAGTGGCTACTACCTGGGCCTCCATTGTTAAGGTGGCATCCAGGAGCACTCTTAAGCTCCTGACCCTCGGTGCTGGCACCAATGGTGCCCCATTGAAGGTCGGTAGTGGGATCCCTACCCCCGACCCACTCCGACTCAGGCATAGGACCTCCGTCTTTGTTGGATTCAATTTCAGCCAGCTCAGTCTAAGCCAGCCCGCCACATTCTGAAGCGCCTGCTCCACGTCATCTGGGGTAGAGTTGTACTGACCGCCCAACAACAGATAAAGCTGGTTATAATTGGCATATTGATGGCACCCTAGCCAATGCCTCCAAGCAATCTGGGCAAGGGGGTGCATGTAGACATGAAATAACATCAGGGATAACACCACCCCTTGAGGAACACCACACACCAGCGGGTACCTCTGGGAAGTCTGTTCCCCTAACGCCACCCTCTGTCCCCGACCTTAGAGAAAGGAGGCAAGCCATTGCAAGGCAAGCCCCTGGACCCCTGTGTCAGCGAGGTGGTGGATCAGCAACTGATGGTCAACCATGTTGAATGCCACCAACAGGTCCAACAGCAACAGTACCGCCGTGCTGCCTTGATCCAGATGCCTCCAGAGGTCATCTGTGAGGGCGACCAGTGCCGACTCCATCTCATGGACTGGCCAGAACCCGGACTGGAATGGGTCTAGCATGGAAGTGTCATCCATAAAGCTCTGCAACTGAATCGCTGCTGCTCTCTCAAGTAATTTGCCCAAATAGTTGGCCAATTCGGCCGGGTCCAAGGATGATTTTTTCAAAAGAGGGCAGACCATCGCTTCCTTGAGTGCCCCTGGAAACAGTCCCTCAGTGAAGGACTTGTTGATAATATCCCTGAGGGCACCTTGCAACCCCTCATGGCCAGCTTTTATAAGCCATGAAGGCAGGGCTGGCTCACCCGCTAGGCCAACTAGGCATTGGCCTAGAGCATCGGGCCCTGGATGGGGCGGCGGGCCCTAGATGGGGGTGCCAAAGTTCCCCTCCCCCCACCTCCCCGGGCACATAGAGAGGGGATCCCGCGCCGAGGCCGCGCTTGCCGCTGCCTGCTGGGGGAGCCGAGGCAGTCGGAGCTGCTGCAGGTGTCACCAGGCAGGACTAAAGGTGAGTGCACCCTGCTGCTGCCTGGCTGGTGCATGTGAGCCCCAGCCCAGCTCCTCGCCCACCTACCTTCTCCCAGCCTCCCTTCCCCTCCTCCATACACACAATCCTCTCCTCCCCCCTAACGGTAAACGCACCCTGCTGCTGGCTGGCGCCTGCGAGCCAAAAACACAAAGGAGGGTGGTGGGTGGGGGGAAATCCCCCCTTCCCCACTTTTGCAAACTTACGTGATGGTAGCGGTCGTGTTCCTGGCAGTGGCGGGGAGGGCGTGAGGGGGAGGAACAGTTCGGTGGTCATTCAGGGCCCCCTCCCACCAGAGTTGCTGGGCTCGGGGAGAAAGTGGCAGCGGTGGCGGCAGTCACCCGGTCTGGGAGATGCAGGGCTTTTGGCGGGGGTGGGTGCAGTTTGACTGGCTGGCCCTAGGGCGCCAAACTGCCCCCGGCCCTGCCCCTGCCAAAAGCCCTGCCAGTTCTGCTTTTGTTGCGAGGGGAGCGGGCCCTGGATGGGGCACTGAACTGTGTTCCCCCCCCCACGCCCTCCCCGCCGCTTCCAGGAACATGACCGCTGCCATCATGCAAGTTTGCAAAAGTGGGGAAGTGGGGATGTTCCACCACCCTCCTCTGTGCCTCCGGGTCGCTCTCTCCTGCACCCTTACAGCAAATGGAATAAGCTCTGGCGCTCCTGTGTTGCCTCTCTGCCTCTCTACATAAGGTATCGGGGGGGGGGGCGGTGGAGAAGCTGAGTACCACCTTTGCTTGCTGCCGCTGTGGCTGCTTTCCCCTTCTTGATGCAAGAAAAGAAAGGGGGGGAAGAAAGCACGATTCCCGTGCTGATCCTAAGAAGCCAGGCAGGGACGAGGCTAGCTTGTGGCGCCTGGTGGCCCCCCTCCCGGGCATGTTTCTGGGAGGTCTCCAGTCCCCACCGGGAGGTTGACATCTGTGCTGAGGGGGCATGGGCGCCACAAGCTAGCCTCGCCTAGGGCACAGAAACATTTCCGGCCGGCCCTGCATGAAGGGCACGGGTCAAGGCTGCACGTGGTTGGGCATACTGTTGAGAGCAATCTGTCGACTTCCTCAAGACTGAGTGGACTGAAATAAACCAGGATAGAACCAGAAGATGTGCATGGAGCCTCGAGTTTGCTAACTGTCTCAACTGTGGCGGGGGGATCATGGCGGAGCAGCAGGACTTTATCTGCAAAGTAGCTCGCAAAAGCCTCACAGCCAATATCCATCTTCTGGGTCTGGAACAGGGGTCACTGGGGGTGTGTGGGGGGAAGGTATTTGTGAATTTCCTGTGTTGTGCAGTGGGTTGGACTAGATGACCCTGGAGGTCCCTTCCAACTCTATGATTCTATGACTTATTAGCCCCAAGTTATGCAGAAACTTTTATATCTCAAGGAGGATTTTAGCCAAGGGCTAACATACTTTCATTTTCCTATCTAGGCTTACCAGGTTGCCCACCATGGTGGGTAATTTCCTGACTTCACTGCTCCATCCCTCAGCCTCACTCAATATAGCAGAGGGAGCAAAACTGGGGGGATGATGTCATGCAGTTTCATTTCCCCCACGCTGCCCCCCAAGTACCCCTGGCTGGAAGCTGTACTCTTATCCTATTCCATATGATTTCTTCAGCAAGGCCAACAGTACTTCTATTCTCTTATGAACTTTCCTTCACCCCTCTCAGTCTGAGACTGTTCCTCTTCCTCTTTTAAAATCTTGAAGTCCTCTTTTGCAACCTCAGCTGCTGTGAAGCCCTGATTAGCCCGCCATTCCATTATATCTTTCAAAATTACAAGGAGATTAACACAGTTTGCAACAAACCTCAGAACAATGATAGCGGCTTGCAAGCGCTTGACCTTACACACAAGCACATTCTTGAGGAAGACTCCGCAATGCTGGTTTTACAAGGAATCTCTTGCTTTTCTTCCTCCTCCTAGTAAATTATGTGATAACATAGTTGTGGGCTTTCAAAGAATTCATCCCCCTCCCCGACTGCTGAGCTGTGTTGGCTGCCAGAGTGTGGGAGACATGAGGGGTTTCTTTACCGAAAGTAAAGACATAACTAAAACTAAAGGATAGAGCTTTTTTTTTAAATCCCCATAATTTTATATATAAAAAACACACCAACAACCCAAAATCTAGGAATTTACTAAGAGAACTGTATATATCAGAGTATTTGGAGCTACTATTCTTGCCAACCTCCAGGTGGGTCCTGGAGATTTCCTGGAGTTACAAGTGACCTCCAGACTACACAGAACAGTTTCCATGGAGTAAATGCAGGGGTCATTTCCTGCAGGAGCCCACAGGAGCGGAGCTCCGGCAGTAAAGAGCCCAGGGGGCGGGCACATGCAACAAGTCCCACCCCTGCTCCCAGCAACCCTCAGTCAGAGCAAGAAGCAGCCAGGTAAGTTGCAGAATCCCCCCAGCCCCCTGGTCCAAAACAGTCCAGTGGCACCTTTAAGACCACGTTTTATTCAGGTACAAACTCTCCCTCCTCTACGAGGGCATATCTGCACATTCCCCCCCCCCAATAGCTAACAATCCAAAACAGTCCAATGAAGTCTGAGCGGTGGGTGTTGCCTTCTGACACGCTTCCGGTGATGTCAGGGGGTGTGGCATATGCAAATAAGTTATGCTAATGAGTTATGCTAATGAGCTCCTTCACCTCTTTTTCTACGAAATGACCCCTGAGTAAATGTCAGGTTCGGAGGGCAGGCTCTGGCACTGTACCTTGCTGAGGTCCCTCCACTCCCCAACCCCCATCCTCCCCAGGCGCCACCTCTAAATCTCCAGGAATTTTCCACCCCAGACTTTGGAAACCCTACAACATGGTTAAGGTACAGCTGAGAATTTCCCATGCTCCTTGTTGCCTGCTATAGAAAGGGGTGGATCCACAGAAAAGCAAATTTGTTGCTTTTCTTTTATAAGACAGATTCCCTAAAAGCTAGCGATTTTACTGCTTAATGGTGTAGTTGATTTATTCATTAGTTGGACTTGTCGGCCGCCCATCCCTGAGAGCAGGGCTCAGGGCGGCTTACAGCAGAATGAGACAATAAAGTCGTTAAAAACCAGTAATAAAATATAGTACAGGATCAATAAACAGAACAGGCTATTCCAAGATGGCAACGCATTTTGGCAGAAAATTGCAACTTCCCATACCCTCCCCGGGGGGCGGGGGGCAGGTGAGGGGAAGTGGGGGACCTGAGAGTGCCAGACTACTTGCTGTCCCATCGCTGTCCTCAACCAAATGCCTGGCAGAACCTCTCTGACACAGAAGCCCTGCAGGAAGGTAATAAGCCCCACAGGGCACAGATGTTCTCCAACAGAGAGTTCCACCAGATGGGGGCCAGGGCCGAAAGAGCCCAGGCCCTGATTGAGGACAGCCAGATCTCTCTCGTGCTGGGGACCACCGAGAGATTTTTGGTACCTGAGCATAATGGGGTAGGGTTGCCTAGTCTATCTTCGTCGGGAGCGGGGAGCTCCCGGCCGGCATCTTGTGTGCGGGCGCACGTCACCCGGAAGTGACGTGAGCGCGCCAGGCACGCTGGGGGCGGGGCCACGGCCATACAAGGGAAAACCATAGAGTTCCCGGCCCCCCAGGTGGACTTGGGATCCCTATAATGGGGACATATGCCTAAAAATCTTCAAGCAATAGCTTTACGTATGATTACCACAGCCAGATTTGTCTTGGCTGGGAACCAGAAGCAAAAAAAAAGCAAAAAAAAAAGCCCCCAAATTCATGACTGGCTGATGCAAGTAAGAGAGACTAACTTGGTGAAACTAGTGGCCAACCAGCAACGTAGGGACACTTCAAGAGGAGAATCATTTTGGTCAAGGTCTATGCAGATAGTGGATCTTGCAGCAAAATGTGACATACATGTTGCGTTTAATCCCCAGCATTTCCACTATAAGGCTGTCAAGGGGAAAAGGTCTTTGTTTGTCAAGATATGCTTTTAAATTAGAAAGGATCATTCCAAGTTAAATGGATCAACGGTCTGACTTAGGTCCTTTTAACACAACATGATGTAAATTCCATGCAAGGCCCACCAGCAACTTTTTTAAAAAAACCCTCACAAATACATGCGGGTTACTTAGTAATCCCTGAAATCAGATCCATCTGGATCTATAAAGCAAGTGAGATGGTACATGCCTCACCGAGCCCTAACAATGTCAAGGCACTTTCAGTACAGCTGTTCAGTGTTCCCTCTAAGCTGAGTTAGTGTGAGCTAGCTCACAGTTTTTTAGCCTCCGGCTCACACATTTTTGCCTTAGCTCAGGAAGGACGGCTCCAGAACAAACTAATTTATGCAGTAGCCAAATCATTCGCTCACAACTTTAATGCCTGTAGCTCACAAAGTAGAAATTTTGCTCAGAAGACTCCACAGCTTAGAGCTCACAAAGTAGAATTTTTGCTCAGAAGACTCCACAGCTTAGAGGGAGCACTGGTTGTCATGCTTCGTCCCAATCCATTCAGAACTGAATCGCAGTGGGGGGGCAGGACTTTGGGGAAGTTCTATGTGTGTGCTCCTAAACCGTAATTAGAAATCTAATTTCCCGTATTTTCAAAACGAACTGGTTCAGTAAAGGAAATTGTCTCAGATGCTCCAACAGTGCAGAAGTGATCTTTGAACTCAGGAGGTTACTTAGAGGCTCTCACTACATGTTTGGGGCATTTATCTACAACAGCAGAAATGTGGTTTTCGGATTCAGATCATTGCTGGAAATTCCATGTGTTTTATGCATGGAGAGCCAGCGTGGTGTAGTGGTTAAAGTCTTGGACTAGGGTCTGGGAGACCCAGGTTCAAACCCCCCACTCTGCCATGGAAGCTTGCTGGGTGACCTTGGATGGAGGAGAGGAGAACCCTGCAAGCTGCTATGGCTCCCCACTGGGAGGGAAAGGTGGGATATAAATAAAGTAAATAAAGAAAAGTATCCACAGTACATTAGATTGCCCACTGTGCCCACCATTCAACAGTGCAGTGAGCAGTACATTGCTCATTATCAGGCCATTATTTATTTATTTATTTATTTATCTTTCCATTTGTTTTAATCAGTACAAGTCCTAACCTAGGGCCACATACAAGGGGGGTGGGGTGACTAACCTACCAGGCACCCTTTGTAGCGAGTTGTTTCTGTTGTCTGCGTGCGACGTCCTCCTGGCGCTGGTCTTGATTTACAACTTCCTGGCTGTTGCAACACCTTTGAGTCTGGGCCGAGCGTACGTCCGCGCATGCTCGCTGTCGGCCTCTGTCCACCAGGCTCCGGCCTGTCGCTTCGCCCCGCCTCCACACCTGTCGGCCCAGCCTCCTCTCGCTCGCCAGCCGCTGCCATGCTTCTCCGCCTCCGCCGCTCGTTGCTCACGCCGCCGCCAGACCAGACTCACTGTTGAACTTGGCATTAATACTGAGCTTAGGCTTAAGTTTGCAACTTTTCAAAAGAGGTTTCTCTAAACAATAAAACATCAACCTGAATCTTGTTCTTCACTGCGTGTTTATTTTTCTCCAAGATTGGCCTTATTATTCATTTTCATCCATTCACCAATTGTTGTTAGTGCTATCTGCAGTCTTAATCCTGGTGCATGTTAATGGCACTTATTTATGTATTTATTACAATGTTTGTATTTCCTACCTTTTGTAATCACTTGGCATCTGCAACAATTAATATTTATGGATTTGTGATATGAAGTGGGGCATTTGTAATATTGCTGTCTGACATCGTTTTTAGACCCATTGTGGTATCTGATGAAGAATGGTTTGTTGTTGTTTTTGCATTTCAGACATGAAGGTTTTTAAAATCATTGCCGACTCTGATGACAAATGGTTTATTTTTTTTCCATTTGGACATCTTCAAGGGCAAGCATTGTTGTCCAGTTTTTAGGGAGATCTTTCTGTGAAACCACTTTTCTTCAGGCTTTGTTGTGTGGTTGTGTTTCTGGTTTGTGGGACATGTTTTCTGAAGTGTTTGCCGCGCTTCATAGTGAGGGCTTTTATTTCCATCCATTCTTATGCTTTTTTTAAAAAACTGAAGCAGTTTTTCAATATAGCCATTTAACAATATATTGATATAGCACAAAGCCAGGAGCCATGGAGTTGCGCAGGAGCCGACACGGATTTTCCACCACCGAGCCCGGCATGGTGAGAGCACGACTGGGGCGCTAGGTGGAATTCCGGAAATATTTGGCCCTGGCCTACTGACATCTGTTGACACCGATGGATGTGGCGAGGGGGGTCCGTGGGACAGCGGGTGGCATCCTGGCTGGTAGCCAGGCCCTGGCGAGGTCCCTGGGGGCTTGTCGGGTTGCCGGCCATGCGACTGAGGCGGTGCTGGGGCCGGCGCACGACAGCTGTTGGGGCAGCAGGCCTGCAGCATTGGAGACAGTCGGGTGTGCAGAGGCAGCGGTGGGGGACAGCACGACCGCAGCCAGTGGTGAGAGAGCCAGCAGGGATGACGCAATTTGGCTGGCGGTGAGAGAGCCAGGAGTGAGCCCCTACCTTACACTCACGACAAGCTGGGTGGTAGATCGTTAAGACCCATGCTCTGGGGCCATCTGGGACGTGATCGGGCTCTTAGCCCACGAGACACATCAGGCTGGACAAGATACATGGAGTGGGGTCTGTCACCAAACTGGAACTCACTGCCCTCGAGCTGCTGTGGGCGGGACTGGCACTTAGTCTCGGCCTGCCGTGTTGTGACCTGGAGGGGCGGTGGGGGGGTTTACAGTTGTTGGAAGCCCCTGGTGGTCGATGCAAAGATCCATGATCATCGGAGCCCTCTAGCGTCCGAAGTGCAGAACAGCATCGGTGTGAAGAGCTGGTCAATCTGCCTAGCACCTGTGAATACTGATGCTGAACCTGAGCCTGGGACTGTATGTTAGTGGGTCTGCTGGTGTGAATGTAGTGGTATGCTGTTATGTGAGTGTAAGGTGGTTGAAGGCAGTGTTGAGTGTGATTGTCGGGGCTTTAGTTAGTTAGATGGTTAATACCCCTGACATGATCAGTTAGGAATTGTTTTTTTTTCTTGCATAGATAGCACTTGTATTTTAACTAGCAGATGTGAAATTTGTTTACTTGCAGTAGCTGGATTGATTGTGATCTTGTTATTGGTTGACAGCCTGAAGCTTAGTGGAGCCTGCCAGCTGGTTAATGTACGGGCAACAAATTCCAGTGCTCTTGGGGAGAGGGAAGTTTGGCGGTGGGTCATGGCAAAGTGTGGAGCGAAGGGCGCAGAGAAATAGAGCGGCTCGGCACCCTTCCAGCCTATGACCCATCCCAAGGGTGGCCGGCAGAGGGGCCAGGATTAGGAACCCCCCTCCGTCATTGGTGTTGTGCAATGCCAGGTCTATTAACAATAAAGCTGAAGTCCTGTGGGACTTTGTGCAGGAACAGCAAGTGGACCTGGCGTGCATGACCAAGACCTGGGTGCGGGAGGGCGACTAGGGGGTGGGGGAAGGTGTGACTCTATTTATTTGGGAGGCTTACTCCTTCAGGGCGCTCTCGCAGGTAGAGATCACAGGCGTAGAGTGTGTCAGTGCGATGCTGGAGGCTGAGGAGAGTTTGGCTATTAGGTTGGTGTACCAACCACCTAACGCGCCAGCCAATAGTCTGCCATCCCTGCTGGAGGCCCTATCAGGCTGGGCACTGGAGCGCCCTAGGCTGCTTGTCTTGGGTGAGTTCAACGTCCATGCTGAGGATGCGACCTCCAGCCGGGCTGTGGATCTAGTGTTGTCCATGGTGGCACTGGGACTCTCTCAGTTCATATCGGTTCCCACGCATCAGGCCGGTCACATGCTCGATTTGATCTTTGCGGCGGGAGTGACGGTGGACTGGATCACTGCACTGGCAGTGCCATGGTCAGATCACCATGCCCTGAGGGCCCATCTGAATGTCCCACCCCGACCCTGTTTAGGTGGTGAGCTGATTTTGGATCGCCCGCGGAGCCAAATGGACCTGATGCGGCTCCAGATGGCTCTGCGGGATCCGAGGCCCCCGACAGCTCATTAGATGAGCTGGTGAAGGATTGGAACTGCCGACTCTCCTCAGCCATCGACGAGATCGCTCTCAGGCACCCTCTCCGCACTTGTGATAGGTGAGCACCCTAGTATACCAAGGAGTTGCGGTTGCTGAAGCGAGAACTGAGACAGCTAGAGAGACAGTGGTGTCGTGCTCGCGACAAAGTGTCAAGAACATCCTACAGGATGTTTATGAGATCCTATGAGATGGCAGTCAAGGCCACAAAGAGGGATTTCTATGCGACCTTGATTGCATCTGCTAGCTCACGCATGGCCCAATTATTTAGTGTGATTCGGTCCTTGACAGCTCTGGCTCAGGATAGGCAAAATGCTAGGGAATTGGACTTAGGCTGTGAGGCATTTGCGAGCTATTTTGCAGAGAAAGTCTTGGCTCTCCGCCGCGACCTCCCTGCCACAATTGAAACAGTTAGGGAACTTGAGGCCCCTTGCACGTCTTTGGTGCCGGGTTTAGTGTGTTTTGACCCACTCAGCCTGGAGGAAGCTGACAGGCTGCTCGTATCTGTGCACCCAACCACATGCGACCTTGATCTGTGCCCCTCCTGGCTTATTAAAGCAGGCCACAAGGGGTTTCGAGATGCACTGCGGGAGATTGTCAATAAGTCCCTTGCTGAGGGACGGTTGCCCGGAGCACTCAAGGAAGTGATGGTCCATCCTCTCTTGAAAAAACCATCCTTGGACCCATCCGAATTGGCCAACTATCAGCCGGTTTCCAATTTGCCTTATTTAGGCAAACTTATTGAGAGGGCGGTGGCCTCACAGCTACAGGGCTTCCTGGATGAGGCTTCCATCCTTGATCCCTTCCAGTCTGGCTTTTGCCCGGGCCATGGGACAGAGACGGTACTGGTCACACTGACTGACGATCTCCGTAGGCATCTGGATCGAGGTGGCGGGGCGGCACTGGTGTTGTTAGATCTGTCGGCTGCGTTCAACATGGTCGACGACCAGTTGCTGGCCTGCTGCCTCGCCAATGCGGGGATTCAGGGGCTTGCTCTTCAATGGTTCTTTCCTCCAAAGTCAGGGACAGAGGGTGGTGATTGGGGACCAGCGGTCCCGAAGGCACCCCCTTGAATGTGGGGTGCCCCAGGGAGCTGTGTTGTCCCTGATGTTGTTTAACATCTATATGCGCCCCCTCGCCCAGATTGCCCGGAGGTGTGGGCTTGGGTGTCATCAATATGCTGATGATACCCAGCTCTATCTGATGTTGGGCGGCCAGTCGGACTCTGATCCCAATGACCTTTATTGGGCATTACAAGCCATGGCTGGTTGGCTCAGACTGAGTCGGTTGACATTAAACCCGGCAAAGACGGAGGTCCTGGGCCTGAGTCGGACCAGTCTGGGGCTCCCTCTCCCAGCCTTTGACGGGGTGCCTTTGGTGCCTGTGCAGGAGGTTAGGAGTTTGGGTGTGCTCCTGGACTCCTTGTTAATGATGGAGGCTTAGGTGGCAGCCACTGCCAAGTTGGCCTTTTACCATCTGCGGCTGGCTCGGCAGTTGGTCCCCTACCTCGATCATGAGGACCTGGTCACTGTGATCCATGCGACGGTCGTCTCGAGGCTAGAGTACTGTAACACTCTCTACTTGGAGCTGCCTTTGTCACAAATCCGGAAGCTGCAGCTAGTGCAGAATGCTGCAGCTAGGCTGTTGATGGGCCTCTCTAGGCGAGACCACATCCAGCTGGTGCTGCAAGTGCTGCACTGGCTGCCGATAGCATACCAGATTTGCTTCAAAGTGCTGGTTCTTACCTTTAAAGCCCTGAATGGCCAGGGTCCAGCTTACCTAAGGGACTGCCTCTTCCCATATGTTCCCTCAAGAGCACTACAATCGGGGAGTCTCCACCTCCTGGAAGATCCAGGCCCCCGAGATGTTAAGTTTGCCCAAACTAGGGCCAGGGTGTATTTGGTGGCGGCTCCTACCTGGTGGAATGAGCTCCCGGAGGAGATCCGGGCCCTGTGGGACCTTATACAGTTCCGCAGGGCCTGCAAGATGGAGCTCTTCCACCAGGCTTTTAAGTAGGAGCCACTGCCACCACTATTCCACCATCATGGTACTGTTCCATTATCTACCCCTATTATGGGGGGGTATGTGTTGCCTGGTGGAAGTGGGGAGAACATCATTGCTGGAGCCCTCACTATTTAATAAAGCTTGCCGTCGATTTGGGGATTACTGTCCATCTTGGGGATTTATATTCAGGATAATAGAGCACCTTAAATATTGTTATGAATTTTATTATGGATATGTAATATTGTTTTATTGTATTTTATCTATTTAATCCGGCATTAGCCACTTGTTAGCCGCTCTAAACCACTTGGAAGGGCGGGATATAAATCTCAAAATAAATTTAAAAAATAAAATAAATAAATTAGAGAGAACAAAAGAAATGGTGGGCACGGTGGGAAGATGCGACACCTATCAGAAATTCAGAATCTGATCCAAATGCTCCGTGCTTACAGTTTAAAGAGACTACCCAAAGCTGCCGACTTTGAAATGACCGTGCCTCGTGTTTACAACATTTGGGACTGAATCTGATTCAAAATGGGACATTACCTTAGTGTGAAAACACCCTAAGTGGAAATATGAATGCTTGGCATGATTTTTTTCATCACTTCAGTCATGCTTTGAGACAGCTAAGTAAATGCTAAGTGGATGGTAACCAAGGAATGCCTCATTGGCAGACCGCAAAACAAAAACTGCTGACTGGGCTTTATTTTTTTTATTTTTTTAGCGAAGTGCTGCTTGTGCATTTGACCATTTAATGTTTTCACATTTGTGGTGAGGAAGGCTACAGTCTAATAATCCACTCCTTTTCGTGCAATGCTTTTAATTTCTCTCTCTTTTTTTTTTTGCACCTCAGACGAATAGTTTTTATAGTTACACCATTTCCAGGTCCAGCCATTTATAGAAAGCAAGGAAATGTTTTGCCTTCAAAAATGAGGTGCATTTCTTTCTCGTGTGCTTGTAGAGCAGAACAGATTTTCGGATTAATTATTTACCAGTCATTTATGAGGAGGGATTTGTGAACCACAAAGCACTGGCTCAGAACACTGCACGGGCAAGCAAAAAAAACAACACCCCAACTTTAAAACAAAACCCTGGTACATTTTTCATTGGATGGGTATGATTTCTATAGCTGGGCTTTATTGTCAAAAGACCACTTCGACTCTGTTGCATCTGGCATAGACAAAGCTGAGCAAATGGGTGATATTTTTTTCAATAAAACTTCTAGCCCACCTCCAACCCATATGTTCCGGGTGTATCCAGCACTGCAAACCTAATCTTTAATTATACAAGGTGCTATGATTTATTGTCGCCTTATCTGGGACAAGCCATCAATCTGCTCATTGTATCAGAAGTACAGCCACAAATGCCTTAGATGAGCACATGAAAACGGCCTTCGGTTGAGTCAGAACATTTGGTTCATCTGGCTCAGTATTCTCTGTGCTAACTGGCAGCAGGTCTCTATGATCACGGCAACAAAGATCTTCCCTGTTACTTCTGCAGTCCTTTAACCAGCGATCTGGGAGAGGAACCATGGGCCTTCTGCTGATCACTGAGCCACACCCCTCCTTGTTTATGTTAGACCAAAGACATCTCCATATTAGTGTGAAAGAAACATGACTGTGGGGTGTACACAGGTGTTAAAAAATTGTTTGATATTGCAAACACACAAAGTTGTATAATGCACCTTAAAAAATGTATGCACATCTTGCTTGATTAGGGTTTCAGACTCATATTTATGGAAACCAAAAGAGAAATCCGTATTGTCCACGTTGTATGTGTTGGCTGTGGGAAACAAGTGTAATGGAGGGATATATGCAGCACTGGTTTTTGTCCTGTAAGTGCAGATTTTCCCTTCCTTCCTTAGTAGGGGGGGGGGAAGTAGAGTCGTATTTAGCCAGAGAAAAAAGTTTTGCTTTTCTCTTTATATAGACATTCCTACCCAAATGTTGTCTCCAATGGGGACCCAAAGCCACTTACAACAAGGTTTCTTCCCCTTTATCCTCACAACAGCCCTGCAAATTAGGTTAGATGGAGAGAATGACTGGGCCGAAGTCACCCAGTAAGTTTAATGGCAAGCAGGGATTTGAACCTGATTCTTCCCAGTCTTAGTCTGGCACTCTAACTACTATACCACTTGGGAGATGGCCCCCCAAAATGCCCCCACTGGTGGACCTCCTGATGACACCTGGTATTTTTGGCCACTGTGTGACAGAGTGTTGGACTGGATGGGCCTTTGGCCTGATCCAACATTGGCTTCTCTTATGTTCTTATGTAAGAATGCTGCTCTTGTTTTGGGAGGACTGATGCCACTGACTGCCTACTTCTTCTTTGCTCTATTTAACACATTCAACATCACAAAAATTCCCCAAAATCTCCCACACTTCCCTGCACATTGAAACTGGCTCCAGAAAGGGCCAACCATATCCAGAGTTTCTCCAATCTAAACTCCTTGACCAGAGTAACTGCATAGGATTGCATTACTGTGTCATAAATATTAAGGACAGACCTACACCTCAGTGGTAGAACATCTGTTTTGCATGCAGAACGTCCCAGGTTCAGTCCCTGGCATCTCCAGTCAAAAGATGCTAATGTTGGAAAATACTTTTATTTTCTTTCTTTTTTTTTCTCTTTGCCAATCAGGAAGAGCTGCTGCCAGTGAGATTACTGAGCCAGACAGACCACTGTTCTGACTTGGTATAAAGTAGGTTCTTATGTTCATGTATATATCTGGTCGTAGTTGATGTGAAAGCCTTCTACCTGAGACCTTAGACCAGTCAGCATAGATGATACTGACCTTGATAGAAACAAGGATCTGACTCAGTATAAGGCAGCTTCATGGGCTCAACTTGATAAAATGGGGATCATGTAATATAATACTAAGTAAGAAATGTCATGAAAACAGCCAACGTTCAAAAGTCCTTTTTTGGAGCTTAGCCAAGAACACCAATGTCCTTGTTTTTTTTAGAAAAAATCTCATAATGCTTCCAGAAGTCGCTTGGGCTTCAGCAGATCTCTGGGGAAAGGGATTCACAACTGCAGCTTGCCTTCTACAATACTTTGCTTTCTGGCTTGATTGTATAACTCGGTGCACAAATGGTGAACCCCCAGAGGGCAAATCCCAGATGCTCTTACTGCTGACTCATATTGCCTTCCGGATGACTGAAGTGTGTAATTAAATCCCACTAGGCTTTGATCCACGGCTAAACTGGACGTTCTTCAACAAACATTTTCAACACAAAAAAGAAGGATCCAGAATGCTCCATGCAAATTGTACCTTCTTATAGCAGGTCACTGATATTCACCAGCCTCATCGACTACAGTTAAAGAACCTAAGAATGTAAGAAGAACCCAGCTGGGTCAGACCAGTGGTCCATCCAGTCCAGCATCCTGTTTCACACAATGCTCAGTCAGTTGCCTGAAGGACCAACTAACAGGACACAGAGCCCAAAACCTCCCTGTGATGTTGATGGACCTATTATCCATGAATTTGTCTAATACTCTTTTAAAGGATTCACTACTTTCACTGGCAGTGAATTCCACAATTTAATTACTTTGCTGAGCAAAGAAGTGTATCCCTAGCACCCTCTGCACCCTCACTCTAGGCTTGCTCCCTGGTTCACCCAGGAGTTGCGTCTAATGAAGCGAAGGCTTAGATGGCTAGAGAGACAGTGGCGGTGTTCCCGTGATGGAGCTACATGAACATCTTATAGGACATTTATGAGATCCTACAAGATGGCAGTCAAAGCTGTGAAGAGAGTATTATGCGGCTACGTATGCATCTGCGAGCTCACGCCCAGCCCAACTATTTAGAATGATTCAGTCCATGACTGCTCTGCCACAAGGCAGACCAAACATTAGATGATTGGACATGGGTTGTGAGGCTTTTGCAAGCTACTTCGCAGATAAAGTCCGGTCGCTCCTCCCTGCCACAGTTGAGACAGTGATTGAACTCGAGGCTCCATGCATGTCTTCTAGTCAGGTTATGGGTTATTTCACACTGCTCAGCCTAGAGGAAGTCGACAAATTGTTCTTGACTATATGCCCCACCATGTGTTGCCTTGACCTGTGCCCTTCGTGGCTAATTAAAGCTGACCTTGATGGGTTTCGAGGTGCACTAAGGGACTCAGAGGGACTGTTTCCAAGGGCACTTAAAGAAGCAGTGGTCAGTCCTCTCCTGAAAAAGCCATTTTTGGATCCGGCCGAACAGGTAAATTACCGGCCAGTTTCTAACTTGCCCTATTTGGGCAAAATAATAGAGAGGGCTGTGGCAATCCAGTTACAGAGCTTTTTGGATGACGCTTCCATTTTAGATCCCTTCCAGTCCAGTTTTTGCCCAGGCCACAGGACAGAGACAGCACTGGTCGCCCTCATGGATGATCTCCGAAGGCATCTGGATTGGAGTGGATTGGTGATGCTGTTGTTGTACCTGTTGGCAGCATTCGACACTGTTGAGCATCAGTTACTGATCCACCATCTTGCTTACAATGGAGTCCAGGGGTCTGCCTTGCAATGGCTTACCTCCATTCTTCAGGGTTGGGGACAAAGGGTGGCAATAGGGGTACAGCCCTCCTCAAGGCACCCACTGAATTGTGGAGTGCCCCAAGGGGCGTTGCTTTCCCTGATGCTATTTAATATCTACATGCACCCCCTCTTCCAGATTGCCAAGACATGGGCTGGGATGTCACCAGTGTGCAGATGACACCCAGCTCTATCTGTTGTTGGGTCGCCAGTCTGACTCTAAACCGGAAGATCTGGACCAGGTGGAAGAAGAAGAAGAAGAAGAAGAAGAAGAAGAAGAAGAAGAAGAAGAAGAAGAAGAAGAAGAAGAAGAAGAAGAAGAAGAAGAAGAAGAAGAAGAAGAAGAAGAAGAGAAGAGATTGGATTTATACCCCACAGTTCACTACCCAAAGATGTCTCAGAGCAGCTTACAAACTCCTTTCCCTTCCCCTCCCCATAACAGACACCCTGTGAGGAAGTTGGGGATGAAAGAGCTCTTGACAGAAACTGCTCTTTTTCAAGAACAGCTCTTACCAGAACTACGACTTGCCCAAGGTCATCCAGCCAGGTGCAAGTGGAGGAGTGGAGAATCAAACTCGGTTCTCCCAGATTAGAGTCCGCGCACTTAACCACTACACCAAACTGGCTCTCGTTACAGGCTGGATGGCTCAGACTGAGAAGAAATTGAATCCGATGAAGACGGAGGTCCTGTGCCTGAGCCAAGGCAGTTTGAGGGCAGGGATCCCACTCCCGACCTTCAATGGGGTACCGCTGGTGCCAGCACCAGAGGTTAGGAGCTTGGGAGTACTCTTGGATGCCTTCTTAACAATGGAGGCCCAGGTAGCAGCCACAGCCACTGCCAAGTTATCCTTTTTACCATCTTCAGCTGATTAGGCAGCTAGTTCCCTTCCTCAAATGCAACGACTTGGCAACAGTGATCCATGCGATGGTTACCTCAAGATTGGACTACTGTAATGCTTTCTACATGGGGCTGCCCTTGTCTCAAATCCAAAAGCTACAGCAAGTGCAAAATGCTGTGGCCAGGCTTTTGATGGGCTTCCCTATGCAGGAGCACATCCAGCGTGTGCTGAAAGCATTGCACTGGCTGCTGATAGCATACTGGATTCGCTTCAAGGTGCTGGTTCTTACCTTTAAAGTCCTTTATAGTCAGGGACCTGCATACCTGAGGGACCAACTTTTCCCACATGTTCCCCAGAGAGCACTGCATTCAGGATCACAAAATTGACTGGCCCACCCAGCTCCCAAAGACGCAAGGCTGGCCATAACTAGGGCCAGGGCCTTTTTGGTGATGGCTCTGTTCTGGTGGAATGAGCTCCCAGAAGAGATCGGGGACCTGTGGGACCTTTTGCAGTTCCACAAGGCCTGCAAGACAGAGCTTTTCCACCAGGCCTTCAGCCATGGAGCTGCCTCCAATGTAAAGAGCCCTGTCCCTGGGTTTTACCATCAACAGCCTGTGCCCGCTGCATAAATAAATAGACCAATGAGCTGATCACTAAGAAAGACCTCTGAATATACCAACAGAATTGTACCACAATCTCTAAATAATACTATTAGTATAGATCTATTGTTTACTAACACTTTATGATACTGGATTGTTTTTAGAAGGATTTATGATTGTTTCCAATTGTTTATAATTGTTATTTATGTGTTTTATATTTTGTGTAAGCCGCCCTGAGCCTGCTTCGGGGGAGGGAGGGCGGGGTATAAATTGAGCGAATAAATAAATAGACACATTTTGTCTGTCCTAGACCTATTACTCATCAACTCCATTGGGTGTCCTCAAGTTCTAGTATTATGGTATCTATAGTAGTATGGTAGTATTATGGTATCAAGTATCTATCCACTTTCTGCACCCCATGCATAATTCTATAAACCTCTAGCATGACCCCTTAGCTTGCTTTCTTATAAAGTAAAAATTCCCAGATCCTGCAGCCTTTCCTCATAGGAATGGTGCTTGATCATTTTTGTTGCCTTATTCTGTACTTTTTCCAGTTCTGCAATGGTATTTTGAGATACAGCTTTGGACCATTTTTCAAAGAATCTAGCACTTCTTTTACTGGCTCTGTAGTCCATCATATTAGGATATTTTATGACAATATCAAGGAAAAATCAAGACAATTCAAAATGAGGGCACTACTTATTCAGAAAGTGCTGCCCTCTCTCTGAATTAGCTTTGTTTATCCCATGACACCATAACAAAGCCAAACCAGGTTGGCATTTTATATTCCTCCTTTTCTCCAATGAGGAACTCAAAGTGTAGCAGTCGCAGAATTCCTCCAGCCAGACTCTAAACAAACTCTAACGTGCTTAGTTTCACCAAGGGAGCTTCCAATCAGCATTGCTAGAAGGATGATTTTTTAAGGGAGGGGGGGAAGAATGGTGCTAAAGCTGCAGATGATCAGGGCTGTGAAGAACTATAAAGGAGCTCCATTGGCGTAGCTAGGAGGACTATTAAAGATCATTCTCAAAATTTTGGTCAAAATGTGTTTCAAATCAAAGCCCCATATTTGCCCATATTTCTGCACTATAGAACATCTGGAGGTAGAACTAAATTCTTAAAATTTTACAATTGGCAGAGACTTGCTTCCCTTCTTGAAAACCTATTACTAACAACAATAAATAGCAGTATAGACATTTTTCCGTTTTTAAAAAATATATATTTTATTTTGGTTTTTAAAACATATAAATAACACAAAATAGATATAATAATTTTACAGCACTTTTTGGAGCTTCTTATCCATACATTTCTAACCACCTATCTAGTTTCTGCCATCTCTTCTTAAACACACTGTCAAGTTTTCCCGCAAGTAACATATTTACTTTGTCCATTTCTTTTATATCCATAATTTTTATAATTAATTATTCTCTGCTTGGCAATTTATCAGATTTCCAACATTTAGCTATAGCTATTCTAGCATTTGTAAGATCATACAGTATCAGACGTGCATCGTTATAATTTATTCTATCTGGTAAAATATTTAACAAGTATATTTCTGGTTCCAATGGCAGTTCAACTTCTACTATTTCTAGAATAAGTTTTTTTATAGTTTTCCAAAATTTTGCCACTTTTTCACACCTCCACCAAATGTGGTAGTATGAACCAACATTTCGTTCACACCTCCAGCAGTTCCCTGATACATTCTTATAACATTTTAATGCTTTATCTGGCGTCCAATGCCACCTGTGAAACATTTTAAAGATATTTTCTTTATAGGATGTGGCTCTTAGCCCTGTCACAATTTTTTTTTTACTTGTGGAATACAAGTGAAAACCAAAAAAATGTTTATTACATTTATTAATCAATCCATCTATTCCTGTATCTGTACACAGATTATGTAACACTGCGCTACTGCGTTACTCTTCTGCAAAACCCATTAGCACCTAAAAAGGCCCCTCTAAAAAGAAATAAACTGATCCCTTGTATTCAGTGTTCTGGCCAGTGGAGGATGCAAAGACATTAGAAAGGATAAGAACCACTTGACACATAATTAACTTTTTAAAAATTATGTTATAAAGCATTTTAATGTTGGAAACTTTTTTGACTGCCAGATGTGTGCTGTTCTATGCATCACACACACACAAACACACACACTTTTCTGCATGTACTGTCAGATTATCACGATTGAAAGAGCAGCAATGAATATTAAAAAAAATATGCAGCTCTTCATAATTATTCTACATGGAGTTACAACAAATTTATATAAGGTTTTTATGACATTATTTTATTGATTTCTGTAGGTCTTTAAGCTAACCAGCAAAGCAATCTTTAACTATCCCTCTGGACCTGTCATTTCATTTAATAAAGAGGCGAATAAGCAAGAAAAGAAAGGGTAAAATACTCCCCTCACCCCACCCCCCAAAAACTACTGCAAAATAGACAGAAAAGAAAGCTGGAAAGCTAGGAAGAGAAAGAGAAGGCATGGCGGTCGTGGGAATGATCCTTCTAGAAGGAGAGCTATGGGATGTAGCACTGCTCAAAAAATTAATACAAATCCTGCTGTATAGAGGTGATAGTCACTTCCCTTCCCCCCCCCACACACACACAGAGCTCCCTCAATCACTCCTTCCTGCTTCGTGGGGGAGATTCAAAGCCAAGCCTCCTTTCTCTTCCCTCTCTCTCTCTCACACAGGCACAGCTCCCTCAGTCGCTCCCATGAAGAGCCCCACACCGCATTCAACTCAAAAGCCCATGGGGGGGAAATATGCCTGGCAGACGGGATCCCCGTAGCCCACCCTCATGGTGCTGGCAATGAGAGGCCCATGAAGAGCCCCTTGCCACATTGAAGTTAAAAGTCCATGGGGAAAAAGGCAGGCAGAGGGAATCCCCTGCAGCCCACCCCCATGGGGCTGCTGGTGAGAGGCCCAGAGAGCCCCTCACCATGTTCAAACTAAAAGTCCCTCAATGAGGGAATGCAAATGTGTGGCCTGCCCCTCCCACCTCCTTCCCTGCCAGACAGGGTCAAGGCAATGACCACTCACCTGATGTGGTGGGGCAGGGGCAGGCAGCAGGTCTTCTTGGGTGGCAGCAGCGGGGGCAGATCCTGAGTCCCAGCTCATACTACCAGCTGGCACAGCAGGAGGGCTCTTCAAAATCCATGTGGAGTTGTGGTAGGAGGAAAGGCTGGGCCAGAGCAAGTGCCTCCCTTCATAGGTCCCACAGCCAGGTGCCGAAGGAGCAGGAGGGCGGGGCCACTCACTCCTTGGACCTGCGCTAGGATGAAAATCCCTGCACTGAGGTCTGGAAATGGGTGCACTAGCACACCTTACAGGGAACCCTGGTCAGGACAGGTGGCAGCAGCTGCTGGAGGCCCTTCTGGGCAGCTAATCTCATTTGAAATTATGAGCCCATTTTGAGTGTCTCGGGGAAATAAAGTTCACCTCCCCTGTGCCTTTTGCAGCCCAGTAATGTATATTCACTTGCAAGTGCACACGTAGAACAGATAGAACCCAAGCTATCACATCAACAGATGCTGAGAAATTTGCCAACACTACACCCCCACAGCAGCTATCTATCTGGGGTCACAAATGCACAAGGGGCTCATTGTTTCCTGATCCCATTTCACAGAGGCCAGTGTCCCCTGAATGGTCAATGGAATGGAATGGAATGTGTTCCTTCAACACATGAATACATGAAGCTGCCTGATACTGAACGAGATCATTGGTCCATCAAGGTCGATACTGTCTACTTACTAAAGTTGCTAGCCGTCAAGTGGGATTTGAGATCTCCAGGAATTACGACTGATCTCCAGAATACAAAGATCAGTTCCTTTGGAGAAAATGGCTGCTTTAAAGGATGGACTCTACGGCATTTACTGAAGTCCCTCCCCTCCCTAAACCCTGCCCGGCCCAGATTCCACCCCCAGAATCTCCAGGAATTTCCCAAACTAGACTTGGCAGCCCCGACTTACACTGGCAACAGCTCTCCAGGGTCTCAGGCAGAGATCTGTTCACATCACCGGTTGCCAGACACTTTAACTGGAGGTGCCAGGGATTGAACTGGGGACCTTTTTATAGCCAGCAGATACTCTACCACTGAGCCATGGCCCCTTCCTTCTTCTGACAGCTCAGAAAAGATCCACTGCTAGAAAGCACAAGTAATGTGATTAGGCAATGGAGGTTCTTGCAGGAATCTTTTAGAACTCTCCCAGCTTCTGCTGCTGGTGGTTGCAGTTTCCTGATGCCTTCTGGTAAGGGCCCTGGATAACCCCCTTCCCATCGTCTATGGGAAAACAACTACAGAAGTGACTGCTGCAACCAGGACAAAGGAAAATGATTAAGGTTGATAAACTGGTCTATTGACCAATCCAAAGAGTGATTCTATGAAACCACAATCAAGTATAGCCCAATGTTCCATGAAGCCAAGAACGCCAGCCTGCGGATGGGCAGCTTATTTTTATTCCGTTGTAGCATCAGTTGTTAGCAAGGGCTGGAGTAAATGCTTGCTGCCCTTTAGCCCACAGAGCAAACTGAAAAGAATTGCAGAGCTTTTCCTTCTGCTATAACGGCATGCATCTCCAAAGAGAAAGAGGAGCATCCGCAGACATCAAGGGCAAAGGTCACACTCCTTGTGGTTTTAAAAGCTAATTTCATTGTTTCTGCACAATGGAGGATGCATATGTTTTTAGAATTAGCATAAATACCAAACCTGCCACTAACCTTCCTTTCTTATTCTAATGAAATTCAAAATGCTTGACCATGGTTTGACCAGTCGATGGACCCTTTCATTATTCATTGGTCAAATGTCCAACCCTGCATTCCTGTCAATTATATATTGGAAGGTTGATTGTCAAAGGAACTGAAATAGGAGCTGAACAGTCTTTGTTGGAGTGTAGTTAAGAGTGCTGGGCTAGGAATCCGGAGTGTGTGTGTGAAGTGCAGTCAAGTTGCTTCTGACTTCTGGCAGCCCTATGAATTCATGACCTCCAAAATGTCCTATTGTTAACAGCCTTGCTCAGGTCTTGCAAATTGAGGGCTGTGGCTTCCTTGATTGAGTCAATCCATCTCATGTTGGGTCTTCCTCTTTTCCTGCTGCTGAGAAGCATTGCAAAGCTTTTCCTGAGGCTATAACGGCATGCACCTCCAAAGAGAAAGAGGAGCATCCACAGGCATTAGGAACAAAGGCCACATCCATTGTGGTTGTAAAAACTGAAGTAATTCTTTCAGCACATACAGAATGCTCATGGGGTAACCCTGGGCCAGCCATTCTCTCTTAGCCTAAACATGCCTCATAGTGTTGTTATTTCGCATATACATTAGAGGAGATGAGCACAGTATTGTAAACTGATTCAGGGAGAAAAGCAGGGTATGTATAAATAATTGTTGGGGGGGGGAAGCTTGAACTCTGTATATTTTGATCCTACACTTCTCCCTTTTCATTATATACTTCCCTTTTCATTATCCTGGCCTGGATAGCCCAGGCTAGCCCAATCTCAGATCTTGGAAGCTAAGCAGGGTCAGCTATGACTCAGTGGTAGAGCATCTGCTTGACATGCAGAAGGTCCCAGGTTCAATCCCCGGCATCTCCAGTTAAACGGACCAGGTAGGAGACCCTGGAGAGCCATTGCCAGTGTGAGTAGACTGTACTGACCTTGATGGACCAATGGTCTGAGTCAGTATAAGGCAGCTTCATGTGTTCATGTTGGCTAGTACTTGGAAGGGCAACCTCCAAGGAATAACAGGGCTGTGACACAGAGGCAATCAAAAGGCAAACCACCTCTGAAATGTCTTTTGCCTAAAAAAAAACAGACTAGCTCACCACCTAGTGGTGCATAATACTAAAAGAGCTAGAACTTCTGGCTGCCATACAATCTTAGTATCTCCAGGCTATACTACACACAATGTAATAATAATAATAATAATAATAATAATAATAATAATAATAATAATAATAATAATAGTGGTAGTAGTAGTAGTAGTAGTAAATAAATTTTAAAAAAGTGCAACAGTATTGTGATTTATATGGTAAGTGGGGACACCGTCACAGAAAGGGAGGCAAGGGGGTCCTTCTCCAAACAATCCCACTGCACTCCTACCCTTACTATTCTAACTTCCGTACTTCCGGTATGTTCCCCCACCTAAAAAAAAGAGTGTTACACTCTGTTAAGAACAACTTACTGGTGATCCCTGACTCAATCAGGGCCTGAGCTTTTTCCACCCTGGCCCCGGCCTTGTGGAACTCTCTGCCAAATGATATCCACACCTTGTGGGACCTCACGCAGTTCCGCAAGGTTTGCAAAGCAGAGATATTCTGCCAGGCCTTTGGTTGAGGACAGTGATGGGCACCATCTTGGCTGGCACTCCCTCCCTCCTACTCCCCCTGCTCCCACTCATCCCCCTACGAGACTGGAACGCAGTTGTAACTGAAGGTACTAACACCATCTGAACACTGTAAACTATGAAAGGTCTTAATCAGCTTTTAAATTGTTGCTATTGTTTGAATATATGTTTTTATTATCTTTGATTTTCACTCAGAGCCCTGAGTACTCAGGAAATGAGTGATTTATAAATCCAAATGATAAATAAATATAAAATAAATAAATCAGTCGTATCCAACAAAGGAGAGAATCCCACGACTGCCTGTAAAGCCTATTGATTTCAACAAGGAAGTTAAACGTGTGCTAAAATCTCTGCCACTGAAAATCAATAGGATTCTTCCCATTATCTGTCAGGAGGGTCTCCACCCCTGCTCGCTTGGCTTGCTGACCCCATAGCTCACTATGATCACAATATTTAATGGTAGTTTGGATACTGAATTAGCAGACTGGTCTTCTGCCAAAAGTGTTGCAGCTGTACCCAATGAAGCAAAAGCAAAAGAGATGGTCTGTTCTTATAAACTGTAGCCAAAATTAGATTTATAACAAATGTCATTAGAGATGGGCACAAACCAGGAAATTGCAGTTTGGTTCAGTTTGTGGTTCATGGTGTGCCCAGTTCATGAACCACAAACCATCACAAACTTTTAGGGGCTAAATGAACCGGTATGGTGTGTAAGTTTCATGATGTGATAGAATGTTCCTCCAGCATGCTAGAGACACCAAACTTGCAGGAGATCTCTAGCTAACTCTCCTCTACCTACCCTCCAAGATTGATGAGGATTGCATTAATGGGGCCCAAGTTACGTCCCCCCCTCCGAAGGTGCCCAAGGAAATGCTTTCTGGGGAAATGACAGGTACAGGTTCAGGAGTGTATAGAAAAGATCCTGTGCAAGCTAGAGACACCAAACTTGCCAAGGATCTTTGGCTGACTCTCCTCCATCTGTCCTCCAAGTTTGATGAGGATTGGATTTACGGGGTCCAAGTTACGTCCCCTCCAAAGAAGTTGCCCCCAATCTCCATTATTTCCAAGAGAGCCATCAGCCAATGTTTCCAATGGAGGAAAGGAAAACAGCAAAAAGAGCAAACCGAGCAGAAGGGAATCAAAGTGCCAGAGAATCTCTGCAGTAGAAACTGACGGTAGGGGGGCATTTTTGGAAGTGCAGCAGAACTAGTACCATGTGCCCAGCAGAACCAGTGCCACTGTGGCAGTGCAAACCCAGCAGGACTAAGGTCAAACCAGAGAATCTCTGCAGTAAAAACTGGGCATTTTTGTAAGCCCAGCAGAACCAGTACAATGTGCAGAGTGCTCAGCAGAATCCATTGTCAATGTGGCAATACCAGCTCAACAGGACTGATGTCAAGCAAGAATCACAATCTAAGCGGGGGGGTGTGTTATTCTCTACATAGCCATGCAATCTTGGGGTGGGGGAACGTTTTTTATTACTGTGGCCCTGGCAACAACCTGACACATTGAGGTATATAGATTAATGATGCCTAATGGGAAGAAGTATTTAACTTTGTATCTTCAGCCATCTGAATTTTTAATTTCAGTATTTGACCCACTTTCTTGTATGGCAAAAGAATGAATAACGTCTTCCTATTCATGCTCCTGACATCATGTATGATTTTATAATCCGCTCTCGTGACCTCCTTTCCATCATCTTTTTTGCAAGCTAAAGAGGGCCCAGCTGTCTGTGGAGCTTCATTATTCCCAGGCTATCCTTTCACGACTCCAAATGTACAAAGTGTTCTGCTACACAGACCTCTTTTACATAACCCCAAAAGGAAAAGAGTTAACTTCGCTGAAGCAAAAAAGTGTGATCGATTTCTTAACTCCCTCATCCACCACTGGGCATGTGTGTTTGATAAGGAGTGAGATCTCCTTAGGTACAGTTTGAAAATTTGCTAGCATTGATGACACAAGCTCCAGATTCTGGAAATAATGATTATAGTTCATCCAGCTTTATTAATAAGTGATGATGGCACTCGTGTAGTGTATTAACAAACCCAGAGAACACTGGGGGGGGGGGGGGGGGGGGGGAAGA
>NW_015164713.1:444116-447902 GCF_001447785.1 Gekko japonicus | reverse complement strand
CGGGGGGGGGGGCGGTAGGGAGAAGAAAAGAAAAGAAGAGTACACAAATATAAGGCAGAAGAGAAATATGGCCTGTTGGGAGACAAACCCTGTTGGGAGACAAACACTGTTACAAATCTAAGCACAGTTTATGTAACAAACGGTTATATTTCAGTGGGATGTTAGATTGTTGTATTAAAAAAACACACCCAGAAATCCAATAGCACCTTAAAGATTCTGCATCTAGCACTCTCTCCACATTTTCTCAACACTGAGGAAGAAGTTTAGCTCAAAACCACATTCAAATATCTCAGGGCATACTGACTACAAAGTCACCCCTGAACAGCCATAAATCTATGCAGAAGGTACCGTAAAACCCTCCGATCACAGAAAGTGAAAGCGACATGCTGTGTAGAGGGTACCATGAAATCTGATGATCAAAGAAAGTGAAAGCAACATGGAGGGGAATTTCTGTTCCAAGGTGGGTTTTGTAAAACAGTAGAGGGAAAAGCCAATGCAGAATCGCCCAAAATCAATTCTGGCATAAGCTTTTATGAATCAGAGCTCTGTCCACCAGAGACAAGAATCATAAAGCTGGAAGGGGTCATCTAGTCCAGGCCCTTGTTCAATACAGAAAGTCAAAATGGAGAAAATTCCTTATAGATGGCTGTCCATCATCTGCCTCCAGTAAAGGAGAATCCATTGTCTGGTTCCATTCATTAGCAAGTTTCTCCTACAGGTTCAACTGAAATCTATCTTCCTATAATTGAAGCCCATCAGATCTAATGTTTCTTTGTGGAACTACAGAGAAAAAGTCTTTGCCCTCTTTTCATATCACAGCCCATCAAGTGTTTGAAAACTGTGATCATCTCCACCTCCTCTAAGTCTTCTTCAAGCAAAACAGATCTTCAACCATACATGGCTCCCCACTATCTTTGTTGTCCTCCTCTGGACACTTTCCAGTTTGTCTACATCCGACATGAGAGCCAGTCTGGTGTAGTGGTTAAGAGTGCAGACTCTTAATCTGGGAGAGCTGGGTTTGATTCCTCACTCCTCCATATGCTGCTGGTGGTGTGACCTTGGGTCAGTCATTTCGGAGCTGTTCTCTCAAGGGCAGTTCTCGAGAGATGTCTCTCAGTCCCAACTACCTCATTTGATGTCTGTTATAGGAAGGCAAACGGATTGTAAACTGCTCTGAGACTCCTTCGGGTAGTGAAGGGTGGAGTATAAATCCAGTCTCCTCCTCCTCCTCCTCCTAGTATGGCACTGAAAAGTGGACACGGTACTCCAAATAAGGTCCTCCACCTCCTCCTCCTAGTATGGCATGGAAAAGTGGACATAGTAATCCAAATAAGGTCTGACAAGCACAGAATAAAGTGGAACTATTATGTCTCATGACTTGGATACTATACTTCTATCAAAATAGCCTAGAATAGCATTTGCTGTTTATTTTTTAAAAAATAGTTGTAGCACACTGTTGACTCAGTTCATCTCGTGATCAAATGCAACCCAAGATCTTTTCCACTTGTGCTACTTGTGCTATTCTCAAGCTAGGTATACCTCCATCTTCTGAAAGAGGAAGTTGCCAACAAGGTGTGGCAACAGGGATTGTCTCCCAACAGATATCTGCTGAAAATCCCTCATTACCGTGATTCCTTGAAATATGTATCAGTTATTATAGGAAAGCATCATCTGTAACATTGGATTAGTGGTCTGTAGTACACTTCATATGATCTATTATGTTTTTATTCTTCGTCCAAAGTTTCAGGCCACCATACATGTTTTGCCCTCTCCCCACTTTAACCTGTGAACAGTCCTCTCTCCATTTAACCAGATCTATAAACTCTTTGAAGTACTGAACACATGAAGCTGCCGTATACTGAATCAGACCCTTGGTCCATCAACATTCAGTATTGTCTAGTCAGACTGGCAGTCACTATATAGGGTGTCAGGCAGAGATCTTTCACATCACCTGCTACCTGATCTTCACAGCTGGGGATGCCCGGGATTGAACCTGTGACCTTCTGCATGCCAAGCAGATGCTCTACCACTGAGCCATGGCCCCTTCCCAAGAGATGGTCACAGCGATGGTGACAGGCCTCTGGTTAACCAGTGACAATAGATACAAACTCAGATTTCCCTGAGGCTTGTCTGACATTCTGCCTACTATACGACACTGGATCAGAGGAACCACATGTGCAAATAGGTGCTCTAGAGGCCATTCTCTAGCCCAGTGTAACAGCACAGTCCTTTAGAGACAGCTGGAAGCCCCCTGATCCTCTGCTCTGGTGGGGGAGTGGCAGACAGGGTTAAACTTCCACCACCCCAGACTGAAATGATCATTGGCTTAATTTAAAGGTTCTGTGTCTGTGCTTTATTAAATATGGGTCATTTGGTATTGCTACACCTTCCCCACTTCCCTAAACAGCCAAGAATCTAGGATCACAGGTTTAAGGCTTTCTCTTCGAAGCACACTGGAAACCCCCAGTGCCTTTGCACGATCTGATTTCTTTGCAAAGAAACATGCCCTGCATAGTGGAGGCAAGCAGAGTCTCAGCAGGGACCTCAGCTGTTCATCTTGCATCCAATGATTTAGCCACCATCACTGGTTTAAAAACTCTGCTCTTTGCCTCAACCACTGTCCACCAGTGTTCCCTCTAAGCTGAGTTAGTGTGAGCCAGCTCACAGTTTTTTAGCCTCCGGCTCACACATTTTTGCCTTAGCTCAGGAAGGAGGGCTCCAGAGCAAACTAATTTATGCAGCAGCCAAATCGCTCGCTCACAACTGCAATGCCAGGAGCTCACAAAGTAGCATTTTTGCTTACAAGACTCCACAGCTTAGAGGGAACATTGCTGTCCACATAGGAAGTCCCACTGCCCCCCCCCATCCTTCCACGAACTCTACCCTGCAGGTACATTAGTGATTCAGGGGGAAAAATCCTCAGTCATTAGCTCTCATTTGGGGACAAAGACCCCAAGCCAATCATTCATATTAGCAAGCAAATCTGCTTAACAAAGCATGGTCACCCAGCAGCTGTAACAGCAAAACTATACAAATGTGATATAATTATATGAAAAGACATCCCTTGTTAACAAATAGAAGAATAAGAGATTGGGTTTATACCCTGCCCTTCACTATCCAAAGATGTCTCAGAGCGGCTTACAAACTCCTTTCCTTTTCCCTCCCCAGAACAGATACGGGCTGAGAGAGCTCTTTTGAGAACTGCTCTTTCTAGAACAGCTCAGAGAAAACTGTGACTGACCCAGGGTCATGCCAGCAGCTGCATGTGGAGGAGTGGGGAATCAAACCTGGTCTAGCGGCTTACAAACTCCTTTCCTTTTCCCTCCCCAGAACAGATACGGGCTGAGAGAGCTCTTTTGAGAACTGCTCTTTCTAGAACAGCTCAGAGAAAACTGTGACTGACCCAAGGCCACACCAGCAGCTACATGTGGAGGAGTGGGGAATCAAATCCGGTTTTCCCAGATTAGATTGTACACTCCTAACCACTATACCAAACAGGCTCTCAGAGGCTAAAGCTGTCCAAAGTATGTCCTATTCCAGAGTTTATTAAACCACACATTATAGTTCATGATGCAGATATGTGCTGAAACAGATAAAACAGAGCATCCTACTGGAGTCAGGGTAGCATAAATATGAAATGCCAGAAAGAGGATTTGCTGTCCACCTCCTTAATTATCTGATATGTTTCTTAAAGAAATTTATCAGAAATCTCACAAATTATGAAGGAAATATACAAATTTGGAATCCATTTTATTAGCAGCCTGATTGGGGGAGAGTCAGACCCCA
>NW_015164713.1:431558-443024 GCF_001447785.1 Gekko japonicus | reverse complement strand
TAGATTGTGCACTCCTAACCACTACACCAAACTGGCTCTCAGAGGCTAAAGCTGTCCAAAGTACATCCTATTCCAGAGTTTATTAAACCACACATTATAGTTCATGATGCAGATATGTGCTGAAACAGATAAAACAGAGCATCCTACTAAAGTCAGGGTAGCATAAATATGGAATGCCAGAAAGAGGATTTGCTGTCCACCTCCTTAATTATCCGATATGTTTTTAAAAGAAATTTATCAGAAATCTCACAAATTATGAAGGAGATATACAGATTTGGAATCCATTTTATTAACAGCCTGATTGGGGGAAAGTCAGAGCCCAATTGTGTCTGGAGCACTCATTAGTGAACAAAGCTGCTTACAGTGATCCTTACAAGACTGTGGTAAACAACTCTTTTATAAAAGAAGAAGAGAAGAGATTGGATTTATACCCTGCCTTTCACTACCCAAAGGAGTCTCAGAGCAGTTTACAATCCCTTTCCCTTCCCTTCCCACAACAGACACCCTGTGAGGTACATGAGGCCGAGAGAGCTCTCTCGAGAACTGTGCTTTCCAGAACACCTCTGGAAGAACTTGTAACTGACCCAAGGTCACACCAGCAGCTGCCAGTGGAGGAGTGGGGAATCAAACCCTGTTCTCCCAGATCAGAGTCCATGCTCTTAACCACTACACCAAACTGGCTCTGCTCTGTGGCAGCCTAGAATTCCCCCAGTCCTTCAACAGATGGCCAGCAAGTATAATTGCATTGCTTTGATGCCATACCCTCCTCTCTACTGGGATGACAACTGGAAGATAGCTGTTGCTGATCAGGGATGTATGTGTGTGATTTGGTCCCCTGGATACCAGGGAAGGGGCTCACTTGACCCTTGCGCCTCAAGCTGTTGATCCCTAATATAAGGTTCCTCTTTCAACTGCACAGCTGGAAAAATGCTGCTTGAGCGATATATGTTGAAATGGAAGTTTAATTCTAGGTTTTCTAACTGAGCGTCCCCTGGATTCACCCTGAAATAGATAAGCTAAACAATAAAGTGCTTCAACTTTGGTTTTGTACTTCAGATCCCAGTTACCCTTCCCCTTGATCATTTCTGTCACCTTTGCCTAAGTTCCCTTCAGCTAGTCTATAACTTCCTGGTTGTTTGGAGCCCAAGATAGAGGTCATATTGAGCGGCACAATGTGATTTCAAAGATCACTTCAGGCGCGTGTGATATATAGACAAGAGACTGCTTTGTAACTGTAGCATCTTCCTTGATTTGGTACCACCGCCTTAAGCGGTGTATGCACAATCAATAGAAAAGGTATTCTTTGTTTTACAAAAGCTCTCCTTTCTTTTGATGGTAGCAGTGCGTGTGTGTGTTGGGGGGGAGAAGATACACACAATTTCTATTTTTTTCTTTGCCAGATACAGTTTTTGACAGACTATTTGTCAAGACGATTAGTTTCACCTATAAAGCAGTGCGGGGAAAACATTAACGCTTAACTTTTATTAAGAAAATAAATTACTCTGGAAGATAACTCAGAATACTTCTGCAAGAAAACATCAATCATCACTTCATTCAGAGGGGGAGGGGGCTATAGAAAGTGGAGAGAAGCAGAGTATTTTAGGTGAGAGGGAATTCTCTGGTCAAAGCCCACGACCTACCAACGATGTCATTTGACTAGAATACAATGGGAGGGATGGGGAAAACCATATGACAAAAGTCCTTTTCAAACATTACTGTCACACATACCATGACCCAGTGACCTCAGAATACAGGAATACATGCTACCGAGGATTCTCCCAGTGGTCGCCATATGGTGTGAACAGGGACAATGTGTGTACGTACCATGCTCATGCAGCATTAGTACACACTAACTTGATTTATGGAGTTTCAGGGTTCATGCTCACCCGTACCAAGACTGTACACATATGGTAAATACACACATTGCCACACTTCAGACAACATGGTGACCAACCATGTCAGGAGGATCACAGCTACAATGTGTTCCCATCAGGCATAGATGATGTGCTTCCCAGTTTGATGTAATGGTTAAGTGCGTGGACTCTAATCTGGGAGAACTGGGTTTGATTCCCTACTCCTCCACTTACAACTGCTGGATGACCTTGGGCAAGCCATAGTCCTGTCAGAGCTGTTCTTGAAAAAGAGCAGTTTCTGTCAGAGCTCTCTCAGTTCCACCTACCTCACAGGGTGCCTGTTGTGGGGAGGGGAAGGGAAAGGAGTTTGTAAGCTGGGATGAGACTCCTTTGAGTAGTGAAGGGCGGGGTATAAATCCAATCTCCTCCTTCTCCTTCTCCTCTTCTTCTTCCCATACACATGATTGTAACACCTGCAAAGACATAAAAAAACCTCCTCTCAGGTTGTGATATACCTGTTTCTACATTTGGATAATGCCTGGCCATAATGATAGAAAAAGAACTGTGCTGGAAAGTCTGTTGTCTGCCAGTTGCTCCCTGAGCTGTGATTATGTTGTGTTTCCACATACTGTTTTTTTTAAAAAATATATATTTTGAAAAATGAACTGTAAACACTTTTTTATTTTAAGGCTGAAGAGCATTTTTTAAATTGGTGAGTAAGTTTTAGATGGGGACGTGGAATGACCCAGTCTTGTCAGTTCTGGGAAGCTAACCTGGGTTGGTACTTGGATGGGAGACTACCAAAGAAGACTTTGCAGAGGAAGGCAATGGGTTCCGATCAGACGCAGAAGTTGCCACGGAAGCAGCACGAATGCCGGGTGGATTATAAAGGCGTGATCACACAGCAACATCTGGCCAGCGTACTGCACCCGTTGCAGCCAGCCGAAGATGCAGAGTAAGAAGCTACCTCCGAAAGTCCACTAGCAAATGGCTTGCAACGGGCCGCTGCCGAACTCTCCTTGTGTGATCGCTCCAGCACGCTCCTCTCGCATCATTGGAGTGCGCCGGGAACGTGCACCAATGAAGGAAACTGTCGTCGCATCTGATTGTTTGCAGCGGGACACACTGTGCTGCCGCAAACAGCCACGCCTCCCCCCTGTGTTTCCCGGCAAGTATGAACGGGACCCACATGTCGGCTACAACTTGACAGCAACTTTACATACACACACAATAGTATGTGGCAAATGTAACAGAGTTACAAGCTTAAATTGGTTTAATCCTGCATTAGTCGTTCATTGATTAAACTGTAGTTGTCGTAATTAAGCAGGGCAGGTAAATTTAGGATGTCAATTTGATGAACATTTTATTCGCTTTTTGATTTCGTATGTTATTATTGTTACCCATTTCAGTTTGCTTCATTCTCCATCTCATTGTTGTCCTGCTCATCATCCAAGGAACTCAGGGCAACATACAACACTCCTCTCTTTCATTTTATCCTTAACTCTGAGACAGGTTAAGAGTAGAAAGAGTGACCAGCTCACAGTCATCCAGTGAGTATGCATGGGAGAGTGGGGACCGGAACCGAGACCTCCCGAGTTCTGGACCAACGTTCTAACCACTAACTTACTCTGGCTCCATTCCAATGTATCTGAAAAAGTGGGCATGCACACAAAAGCTTATACCTTGAACAAGCCTTTGGTGGTCCTAAAGGTGCCACTGGAATCTAAATTTGTTACACTGGCTCTGTAATCACCTGGGTCTCTCACTGGCTCACTAACTATTAGCATTGCTGTTTTATCAATATACATGTTTTTATTTTAGAAGACAAAGGAATAATATAAAGGAAAAACAGAAAGGGGGGGAAAGATTACATAACATAATTGTACGTATCAAAGATGATCATATATAACCAATGTAACAAAATAACATAATATAACAAAGTGTAAGAGTCAGAAAATATTTCTCCCCAGCACGCCCTTCGTTACATTGAAAAGTTTTTGGGACACTGTTTATAAAATAAATTGATATTTCTGTTGGGATACATTTATATTCAATATTTTACATTTCAGATTTCATAACTAATCCGTTTTGCAGCTAAATTCACCATTACTACATAGTATTACATATTTTTGCCACTTCTGAATACTCACTATTACTTTTAAGAAGTACATAATGTTTACCATTGCTATTTTCATTATTTTATCCATTTGTATGTTACAATTCCCTTATATGCATTTGACCCAAACATATTAAAAATGCATTAATTCTAAGAGCACAAAATCAGCATGAGGAGAGACAAATACGTGCAAAAAGACTCACATTTCTCACAAGGGAAAAACAAGATCAAAATGGAGATACTCAGACTGAGGATTCATCCAGATCTATTGAAATTGGGTCTTGTTTCCATTAAGGACAGCCCAAGAAATGGCCAAGCTACATGAAGCTGCCCATTGCTATATATGCCTGCTATACTCATGTAAATTTTCCACAGGAAGAGAGAAATGTAAGTAGGGCTGAGATTCAAGGGCATCCTTGTTTATTTTTAAGTGTGTTTTGCATCTGGCATGTTAGCGCAGTACAAATACAAAAGCTATGTTAATGACTGTCTTCATCCAACAATGAATGTCAGGTTTTGGGTGTGTTTTTTTAAAAATTAAACTGTAAGTAATTTGAAGAGCTAAATGGATGTCTTGATTTCTTGCCAAGGGGTGGGAGGGGTTGAATGTAGTATTGGATTCATAATTCTACTTTCTGAAAAATTATTTATTTATTTATTTAATTTCATTTATACCCCGCCCTCCCCAGTTTTCATTTTTCAATTAAAAATATTTTCTAGCCCTAAATAGGAGCGGCTGTCTAAGGTCTCCAATAGTCTTTCTCATCACCTTCTACCCGAAACTTTAAGACTGAAATTGAACCTGGGACCTTCATTATGCAAAGCACTGAGCCATGATCAATCCCCTAAAATGAAACTGAATTTCCCCCCAGAGTCATGGTTTGGCTCAAGTAATGAGACTAGGGGAGTGAAAAACAATGACTTTCATTGGGTTGTGTTACAGTGGGGAGACTGCTGCAAATCCAGACATATCAGCAGCCATGAGTATTAATTGGGGAGGGGCTGTAGTCCAATAGTAGAGCACCTGCTTGGCATGCAGAAGGTCCTAGGTTCAGTTCCTGGCATCTCCAGTTACAAAGAAGACCAGGCGGTAGGTGAATACACATGAACACATGAAGCTGCCTTATACTGAATCAGACTATCAGTCCATCAAAGTCAGTATTGCCCACTCTGCCAGGCAGCAGCTATCCAGGATCTCAGGCAGAGGTCTTTCCCATCATCTACTGCCAGATCCTTCAACTGGAGATGCTGGAGATGGAACCTGGGACCTTCTGCATGCAAAACAGAGGCTCTTTCACTGAACCATGGTTCCTCCCCGTGATATGAAAAACATCAGTCTGAGATCCCGGAGAGCTGCTGCCAGCCTGAGTAGACAATACTGACCTTGATGGATCTATGGTTTGGTTCAGTATAAGGCAGTTTCATGTGTTCATCACTGCATATCCGACAAATGCCAAGCGGTAACACCAGGTACAAAAATGTACCTGTGGCCCCTTGACTTCATAAAGCAGGGCAGGGCTCTTCGTCTGTGGGCTTTGTATCTAGCAGAAAACAAATGGTGAGTCCCAGGCAAGGGTACTCCAAATGAAGTATTGCTTTATTGAAAACATTTAGGCATCCTAAGCTAACCTCATTCACACTTCACTCACCCTTAGGTTGGCCAGATTTAGTTGCATGCATACTCTACTTAAGCAGAAGGGCTCCAATGATGATGAAATGTAGAATATACCAGAAGGTCTATCATGGTGGCGCAAAATGCAACTGGAATCCAGGTACAATAAAGATTTAAAAATTAGGCTTTTATGGAGACTTAACAGACATGGATTTTTTTTTTACCTCAGTGGACTCTAAGTTGATTAAAAGAACTTATTACTTAATGATATGATGTATGATGAGACTGTTAAACCTAATATGATCTTATGGACACAGAATGTAAGTCATAATATTGAATTAGAACAATGGGAACAAATATGGAAAGAAAACATTAAGATAACGAAAGCTATTGCATTTAAAGAGAATATGTATAAGATGTTTTACAGATGGTATATAACACCTGATAGAATAGCTAAAGGGAATAGTAAGTGTTCTAACAAATGTTGGAAGTGTTTATCTAGTACAGGATCCTTTTATCATATGTGGTGGCATTGTGATGTAACTAAAAGATACTGGAGATGGATTCATGCAATAATGCAGAAGATATTGGGATGTACAATTCCATTTATGCCCAAAGTAATGCTTCTGAGTATACTACCTAAAGACTTTGAAAAAAGCAATAGATATTAAATTATTTACTTTACTACAGTGGCAAGAATGCTATATGCCAAATACTGGAAGACACAAGATGTACCAAAAAAGCAGGAATATATACAAAAACTGATGGAAACAGTGGAAAGTGATAAATTGACTTTATTGATAAGAGGATCCACAAACTATACATTCCAGAACACATGGAGGCGCTTCTATAATTGGTATAATAGTGCAAATGATTGTAACCTAAAAATGTAATCCCTAGAGCAAAGTATAGGTTAGAGCATTGAGATAGCCAGTACAGATGTTGATTTTAAGATACAAAAATATAAGCTCATAGAAAATAAAGATACATGATATTGTATTAGATAGAGAATATCTACGAGGCAATTATTGAAAACTTAAGCATTTGATACCCCCGTTTATGTTATATGTGTGTATGTTTGGTTTGTCTGTTATGAAAAAACAAATAAAATTCTGCCCCTTGAGGGCAGACTAAAAAAAAAAAAAAGTAGAACTCTGCTCCGGCCATATTTCTCCATCCTGTGTAGGGTTGAACACGTCACAGCATTTCTGGTTGTTCTCAGCTCCTTCTTTAGCTCTTTCACCCTTCTTCCTTTCTCTCCAAATGGGGAGAGTTCTTTCTTGGTACCAGAAGTTCCTTGTTGACATCTTTTCTGCCCCTTTGCAAGGCTCATTGGCTTTGACTATCTCTGGGTACATTCAGACAGACAGCTAATCCCAACATTATGCCGGCTCAAACTTGATCCTGATCTTTTAAATCCATCCTCCCACAACCAGTCATCCCCCGGGGGAATCGCCTTACCATGCGCTGTGGTGTCACTCGTTGGGGTGTGGGGGTGCAGGGTTCACGCGATGCAAAGACAACACGAGACAAACAGCTTCTGCAGAAAGCTGACTGAATCAATGCTCTCACTCACCAGCTGTATTAATTGAAAATCCATCTCCTCTTTTCCCCCTCCCTTTCCTTCATACATTACAGCATCCTTAAGGAATGTGTGTGTGTGTGTGTGTACAGGCAAGTTCTCTGTTATCAGTTCCTCCCCCTCCTCAAGGTTAAACCGACTGCGTCAGTGAGCAGTAAACAGATTCCATCTCGGGCTCTCATTACGTATAAGTATTTCAGTTCCCAATTTCCAGGCAGGAGAATCCATCTGCTCTGCCTTCCTACAATGCGCTGCTTCTGCTGTGGATTGTCTAGACGGCGTCCACTGAAGGAGGCAAGCACGGTGAGGTTTAAAAAAAACCAACCTTTTTGCGCATGTGCATAGACATGATATCGCGGCCTTGTTTATCCAGACATGTGCAGAATCAAGATATTTTAAAAATGGCGCCCGTTTGGGATGGTCTGATGTCAGACCATCCCGAATAGGCACCATTTTTAATTGCGCACTGGAACTATCAGATGGGGGAAAGTCCACAAGTGGCTCGTTGGAACCGAAAACTCCAGACTTAAAATAGTATCTTTTAATAATGGCTCCAAGGCATGGCAAAACAGGATGCTCATGGAAGATGGACGTTTCCCAGATTTTGATGTCTGGACATTACATTTAAAGCCATGAGGCACCTGTGCCTCACACGGATTTAAAGAGCCGTCTGAATGCACCATCTGGCTGTTTCAGGGTTGCTTCTTTTAATATTGCTGTGTTGGCTGGAGGGAGAAGGTAGATGCTGACTGTACAGAGAAGTTCAAGTACATCAATTCACATGTTTCTTTCTGGAGTGGAGCAAGCTGCTGTATGGACAGAGGGTGGGATACTTGACCTTCAGCCGACTGCAGCTTTCCACAACTTCCCACATGAGCTAACAGGCATTTTCCATCTCTAAACTGTAGGGTTGCCAATATCCTAATTTGCATTTCCTGCCACCAATTCCTCTCTAGGAATTGGCAAAACCAATTTTTCCCAGAAGTGACATCAGCCCTCTTGAGGAATCTCTGAAAACTCTGTGGTTTTACCATAGAGTTTTGATCAATTCCTAGATAAGTGTGACATCACTTCTGGGTTTTCCTGGAAGTGACCACATCAATGGCCAACCCCATGCCCCTGACCCGCTGGTCTCCCACTAGTTATCAATCTGTGCCTGACAACCCTACTAAAAAAGCTTTAAAATTAACAATGTTAAAGTTGTAGAATCCACGAAATAGTTCACAGACAGCTGCAATTGCAAGTTAGCTGTTTTTCTTCAATTTGCGGACTTAGAAAGAGACATATAGGCATTTAATGAAGAACAATCTATCAACAACCAGTCTTGGACATGGAATCCATATTCCATGTCCCACAGTAAGACTTTAAAAAGAAACAGTAAGACACCAGATTTATATCTTGTGCGCACACATGCACACACCTATTACTTTTTTCTTCTTTCTTCAAGACAAGGGAGTTACCTTGTCCTTCTGTACTTGCTCCCCTATCACCACTTTCTCCATCCCTCCTGTAGCCATTTCCCCATCACTGCGTTCTCCACCTGATCCCCTACCATTGCCAATTCTTCCTGTTTCCACACCCTCTCTTATAGCTACTTTCTTTCCAACAAGCCTTTTGTCACTACTCTTCCCTCTCGTGTCTTCAGCCAAACATTAATTTTTCATTCAGACTCCCAGATGCTAGCTAACCCTACAAGGCTGTGCTCTTATGATACCTCATTAGCATACCTGTTTGGGGGGCTTAACCCTCCCATTTTTAATATGTTGGGATTTTTCTGCAAACCCATATGATCTTGGTTCAACTGTGTGGATTTATTAATCAACACTCTGGGGCCAGATTCAGAATTAGAAATACAGATGGATGTTGCAAACGTCATATTGGATATGAAGATCCTTCCAACTATTTTAAGTAGTATCGTATTCATGCATCTGACCTATACAGGCAGACAGGGGGAAGGTGTAATTCTGCTATAAAATACAGAATGTGGGTGAGAGAAAATGAATCTCCTCATCTTGCATTATCAGTTTATTTTGTTGATATGGTCACTGTTTTTCTCCTAGCTCTGCTTAGTCCCAGTACTGAAGATAGGAAATACCAGAGCTTCTAAACCATGGGGAGCTAAGGTTAGGGAAAGGAAAAAGTTTGAGCAGCTTTTTGGGAGTAAAAAAAAATCAGATGCAGAAGAGGAGGAGGAGGAGGAGGAGGAGGAGGAGATTGCATTTATACCCTGCCCTTCATTACCTGAAGGAGTCTCAGAGCAGCTTACAATCTCTTTTCCCTTCCCCTCCCCACAACAGACACCCTGTGAGGTAGGTGGGGCTGAGAGAGCTCTTTCCAGAGCTGTCCTTGAGAGAACAGCTGTGCCAGAACTATGGCTTGCCCAAGGTCATCCAGCAGGTGCAAGTGGAGGAGTGGGGAATCAAACCCAGTTCTCCCGGATTAAAGTCCTCACACTTAACCACTGCACCAAACTGGCTCTCTTTATAAACAGATAACTGAACAACCAATGTTGTTATTGCTCTCACAGCTGCTTGGGTCTTGAGGTTTTTTTCAAGAGATTGGACGGGTCCAACATCACCATTCCCAGTGTTTAATTCACTAGCACTGGGTTTCTTCTCTGACAAAATGGGAGAGGGAGAATGCTCTTTGTTAAAGGTTTCAGAGTAGCTCAGGCTATCTGAGTACTGGGGCAAAAAAACTTTAAATGAATTGTCCAATATTGGAGGGGGGAATTATCCTTCAAATGTCTCCGTCCTTTTGTATATTACTCTGTCTTGTCAGCATTGGATGATAAATATACCTATGGGAGGAAAAAAATCAAGAAAAATAAGTTCCTCATTTATGCCTTATGCTTTTGAATAGAACCTCAGAGCCTCTTCTAAGTTCAAAACAAATAAGTTAGCATCATGATGCCCCTGTATAAATCTATGGGGTGGTCTGTATTTGGAATACTGTGTACAGTTCTAGTCACCGCACCTCAAGAAAGATATTATAACATTGGAAAAGCTGCAGAAAAGGGCAACTAAAATGTTTAAAGGGATGGAACACTTTTCCTGTGAAGAAAGGTTGAAGTGCTTGGGGCTCTTTAGCTTGGAGAAATGACAATTGAGGGGTAACATGGCAGAGGTTTACAAAATTATCAATGGGATAGAGAAGGTAGAGAAAGAAGTACTTTTCTCCCTTTCTCACAATCCAAAAACTCATGGGCACTCAATGAAATTAATGAGCAGTAGGTTTAGAACAGATAAAAGGAAGTACATCTTTACCCAAAGAGTACTTAACATATGGAATTCACTGCCACAGGAAGTGGTGGCAGCTACAAGCATAGACAGCTTCAAGAAGGGATTGGATAAACATATGGAGCGGAGATCCATAAGTGGCTATAACCCACAAGGTATAGATGGAACACTATGTCTGTGGCAATTATGCTCTACTAGCAGTAAAGCCCGTTGTGAAAGCAATACAACGGGATCTAGAAAGAGGCTCTGGGGCAGTGCTCTGGCTTTGGACAAACAGTGTCAATTTGCTGTGGTGACCTCAGCAGGGTATAATGACAGAGTCCACTGTTTTCTCCAGAGGAACTGATCTCTGCTACCTGAAGAGCAGTTGTAATTGTGAGTAATCTGTAGCCCTCACCTGGAGATTGGCAACAATTGTTACCCAGGACAAAATGGCTGGTTTGGAGGGTGGAGTCTATGGCATTCTACCTGTCTGAGGTCCCACCCCTCTGCAAACCCCACCCTCTCCAGGCTCCACCCCTCAAATCCCCAGGAATTTGTCAGCATGTAGTTGGCAACCCCATCTCCTTCCCAGCTAGCCACCAACCTACCATTATCTGCCCCTTTGACTTCAGCTGACTTCTGCCCTCCCTTCTGCAGAACAGTTGTAATACTGAGTGCTCTCCAGCCCTCACCTGGAGATTGGCAACAATGGTTCCCTATGTGGGACTGACTGGTTTGGAGGGTGGAGTCTATGGCAGTGTACCTGTCTGAGGTCCCACCCCTCCTCAAACCTCACCCTCTTCAGGCTCCATCCCTCAAGTCTCCAGGAATTTCCCATCTGGAGTTGGCAACCCTATCAGGATTGGCCCCAATGTGTTTTCTCCCAAAGGCCAAAGTAGGTGACAGGACCAAGCTTAGTTGCCTACCAACAGGCACTGAGGGGAATGTAGGGTTGCCAGCTCTAAGGAGGGAAATACCTGGAGGTTTGGGGGGTGGATTCTGTAGAGGGCCGGGCGACGGAGGCATCGGCCTTCTGTCGCCCGCCTTGCCCCCCCAATCTCGGCCCGGGCGACCGCGGCTCC
>NW_015164713.1:412536-430487 GCF_001447785.1 Gekko japonicus | reverse complement strand
AGCAGGGGGTTGAAGAGAATGGTTTGATGGCTGCTGGGCCATGATTGGCAACAATAGTTCCCCAGGAGCCCCATCGTAAATGCACCAAACAATTCCTCAAGATTTTCCAAAACACTACTCTGTTTTGGGCTCCTGGGGAACTTTGAAGTAGCACCAAAGCTTTAAGATCTCTCCAGCTGTCATCTGGAGACTGGCAACAGCTTGTCTGGAGTGTGGGCAGCATGGCATTGTATCTGTCTGAGGTCCCCCTCTTCCTCCTCCTCCTCAGATCCCACCCTCAGCAGGCTTCATCCCTAAAATATCCTGGAAGTTTCCAACCTGGAGTTGGCAACCCTATGTCCTGGAGTTCGAACCTGGAGTTGGCAACCATCAGCCAACGTTTATCTGCCTGTCTGTCTTTACAACCCCCCCCCCCCACACACACACACAGCCTCTGCCTAGGGAGCAGCTGACATCATTCTCCTCTCCCAACTGAAAATTCCAACTGCCTTGGGGGGGGGGAGTTTGAGGTGTGGAATGGAGTGTAGTCCAATCAGCTTCCATATGTAAATGACCTTGGAATGCTGGCCGGGACTGCATAAAGCAGCCAATGAACCCAGCCAGTGTCTTCCGAGTGGCAGTTTTTTCGGCCTAACACTAAAGGGGCCAATTTTAGAATTCTGGCACCCACTACTCTTTTATAATAAGGGAGAGATATTTTTTGTGCTTGGGGGTCAAGAGTGGGAGGGCTTCTGGAGTTCTGGCCATGCTGGTGGACCTCCGGATGGCACCTGGGTTTTTGCCTCTGTGTTGGACTGGATGGGCTACTTACCAGATCCAACATGGCTTCTCTTATGTTTTTAAGTTACAGAAGACTAGATTTAACATTTAATCCAAACATCTGTCTACCAGCAGGTCTTGCATTTTCAAGATAGTTAGAGACATTCTCCACCAGTGATCACTAGTGTGGCATCTGCAGGTGCCATCATGCCCACCAATGTGTTGCCTGGTTCCTGTTTACTTCTTTAGCCTTGAGAATATGATTCAAAGAGTCCTGAATGGAACAGAAAACAACAAGAACACAGGGAGCTTTGGGCCACTCCTTTCCAGGTGACCATGAGCAAAGCATTGGGCTCATTGTAGGCATGTGCAGAACAGCCCTGTGCCCTTTGATCTGGCTACAGACGTAGACTTCCTTATGTCTCTGCTTGATAGTCTGTCCCTGTGTTTGCACAGGTAGTAAATCCTCCTCTTTCTTTGGAATCTGAAGCAAGACACCATCTCATTCTCAAAGCAATAAGCTGATCATGCTCCCTGTGGCAGCCATTTTGCAACTGGCTCCACCACCCTATGTCAGCCATTTTGTGGCTGGAGATCTCCTGGAATTACAACCAATCTCCAGGCAACAGAGGTCAGTTCCCGTGGAGGAAACATCAGCTGTGGAGGGTAAAGTCTAGGGTATCACATTCCCAAGGAGTTCCCTCCCCTCCCTAAATTCTGCCTTCCCCAGGTTTCCCCCCCCCATCTCTAGGAATTTCCCAAGCCAGCGCTGCAGCTTAGCCACAGGCTAAGAGTCTGGGGTCAACAGCTCATGATCAAGGATTTGTGCCCATGCCCATGCCCAGGCTTTAAATACTTGCAGCAAGACAAAGAGAAACAGTCACCAAGGATGTCCAAGATGGCAACCAACTTCCCACAGTTCCCCCTCCTGTGTATGGGGTAAGCATGTACATGTGTGAACACTAGTGAGAGTGTGTGTGAGGGAGTACTGTGTCTTTTATCATGGTGGGCAGAAGATACAGTTGGCCCCTCCCCCAAAAAATCATCACACATCACCAGAGAGCCAGTTTGCTGTAGTGGTTAAGTGCATGGACTCTAATCTGGGAGAACCGGGTTTGATTCCCCACTCCTTCACATGCAGCTGCTGGGTGACCTTGGGTAAGCCATAGTTCTGTCAGAGCTGTCCTTGAAAGGGCAGTTCTGTCAGAGCTCTCTCAGCTCCACCTACCTCACAGGGTGTCGGTTGTGAGGAGGAGAAGGGAAAGGAGTTTGTAAGCCGCTCTGAGACTCCAAGTGAAGGGCGAGGTATAAATCCAATTTCTTCTTCTTCTTCTTCTTCTTCTTCTTCTTCTTCTTCTTCTTCTTCTTCTTCTTCTTCTTCTTCTTCTTCTTCTTCTTCTCCTCTCTGCTGTTTCAGATAACAGTAATAATACTTTTTCCCCTGTACAATACAGCTTTCTTTAGAATCCTAATGCCATAATCTGATTGATGAGCATCTACTAGAGGCTTACACGATTGGCACCGAATTATAACTTTCATGTATAAAGAAAAATTCTGAATTCTTCATTTGCAGTCAGTTGGACTTATGCTTGTGACATCTTCCATCCCGGGCTGGTATTTTCCGGTAAAGCTCTCTCCTGTGATTAAAACTCGCTGAAAGCTAGACTGAGCTACAGATCTGAAAATCATTGCACTGCTGAAGCAGCTCACCTCCTTTGGCAGAATATATTGATTTAAAATTAATTCTCACTGAATCAAAACCCATTTGTTCTTAATGTCGAGCAAAGGATGATGGCAAGCTTCAACTTTCATTAAAAAAATGACTCTGAAGTCGAAATATCTCCTCTTTCAAACTGTGCTAACGTTTGCCGTCTCGTGACAGCATATGCACTTTCCGATCGCTGAAACTCTCCTGCACCAAACAGCTACAGATGGGGGGGGGGGGTTGCAGCTCTTTAGGCACAGCAAGTTCCCTCAGTTGCAGACATGCCTTGTCCAAAAGACACTGGGTTAGACCCAGTGAGCATTATTGCTAAATGTGACCCAGTTCCCCTCTTCATTCCCAGCCTCATCATACCATGTTTGTTCTTGCAGATCCCATGATCTGCACCAGGGCTGGCGTCAGCATAGACTGGGGTGGGCAGCTACTGGGGCCCATGGTCTCTGGCAGGACCCACCAATGTCAGCACCTTCTGCCCATTTACTTGCTACTGCTCCACCACCCATGCTCCCTGCTGCACACACTGCCAGGTGCCACTGAGGAAAGAGCTACAGGCAGCTGTGAGCATGGGCAATGTGAGTGGTTGTGAGCAGATGAAGGATACACAAGCAGGTGGGAGGCACGCAGGTGGGTGGGAGGGAAGGAGAGGGCATGAGTGCCTGTTGGTGGACAGAGGAGGGGAGGAGTCCCCCTCGGATCTGTCCCCCTAGAATCAGTGCTGGTCCAGACCACAGACTTTTTGGTGACTGAATGGAACTCTCTCCTTTTTGCATCTCTGGGAAACCTGGCAGGATCCGACTGATTGGGTTGGATTTAATGGCTCCCTTCCACTAAGTTTGAGCCAACGACCCACTGAGTCAATGCCTTTTTCCAGTGGAGGAAGACCTCATCTGACGGAGGAAATCTTTCTCCCTCAGAAAAGCAGAAGAAAGTCATTTGATTTAACTTAGAGGAAGGGAGTCTCTTGGGCCAGCTCATGGCTTCCTTCTACAACAGTGTGTGTGTGTGTGTGTGTGTGTGTGTGTGATGAAGATGTGTGATGAAATATTCAGTGCATCATAAATGGGGAAAAGTAGGAATCCCTAAATTCTGCCACACACTCACAGGTATCATATTATAGTCCACATTTTTGGTTCAAGAAGGATGTGTAGAATCCCTGAACCTTTGGGGAATTTTGCTGATTTGAGGGCCAATGGGGACCATTCTAGCTCAGGGAAATGGTGTAGGGGAAAAGGTTAAGCCGCCATTCAGCAGTGGTTCTGATCTGAATCTGGCCTGCATTCGGTTTCTAGCACGAACCCTCTACCAGTTCTGATTAACAGAATTCAGAGCAGCCACATGGGACACAAGAGGACTTTGTAACATTATGAATTGGCCCTCAGTTATCATCTGTGCCTAACTAGCAGGGCTGCAGGCAAGCAAAGATCTTCCCTATCACCCCTAGTCTAAGATAATTTGATTGGAGATGCCAGGGAGTGAGCCTGGAACATTCCTCATGCGCAGTGTGCCCTACCATTGAGGCATATCCCCCCTCTGTTTTTGTTTTCTCCATTCCCTGGTGAGCTGCGCATTCCGTCTTCGAGTCCTCAAATAGAGATGTTCCAAGAAGGGGCTGGACACCAGAGTGACCCTCACAATACGCTGCTGGAGCAGTCTGAGCACTTGAGGTTCATCAATATTCATTATTGTTTGTTTACTCCTTTCAGTCAGTTTTCAGGATCCACGGCACACTCCCCATTGATGGCCATTTGAATTAATGTTTCAGGCGGCACTTCAGGAGACACTCTAAGTAATGCAGAAATAATGGCCCAGTAAATTATATTTACCAACTTCCTCTCTACTAATTTGGTAGCCGCATTAAAGAAAATAACCAGTTTTGATGGGCAGGACTGGTTCTTTATTTGCCCTTCATAAGCTGTTCCAAAAGTATCAGGAATATTTGGAGGGAAAGTAACCCATTTGTTCATTTATTTTATTAATTTATTAAAATTATGAATCGCCCACCCTGTGAGTAGGCTCTGGGCGATGTACAACATTATGGAGATTAAAAACATGAGAACTATATAATCAGGATTACTGACAATAAAACAAAAAGTTAGAACCGATCAAGATGGCAATAAAGTAGCCCTCCTTTGCTGGTTACTCCACTATCCCACACGGCAGGGCAGGAAAGGGTAAGTGGGGGCTGTAGAAGAAAAAGAAGAAAAGGGGAGAAAATATTTTGTGCCTTCTTTCCTCACCATGGTGTTTTTAACTCTTCAGCCCCTGGCAATTCCATGTGTGCAGAAGGGGGACCTTCTAAGGTCTCCTTTTCCCAGTTCAATTCTCCATAATTCTTTTCATGATCTCAGAGTGGCACACCAAGTCCCAGTGCCCCCATCTCAATGTCACTATGGTTCTGTGAGGTGGGCTAAGCTGAGAGATGGTCATTCATGGAGGTCACACAGTGAGCTTCTTGGCAAGGTCTTCCAAGCCCTGGTTCAAAACTACCTGAAGTAGAGTGTGGAGTGCTGTAAAGCTGAAGTTGATTTCATAGAATCATAGAACGTGAGAGTTGGAAGGGATCTTGCAGGTCATCTAGTCCAACCCCCTGCACTCTGCAGGAGCCTAGCTGAAAGATAGCCCTACAACATAGCTGAAAGATGGTCATCCAGCCTCCACTTGAAAACGTATGGCGAAGGAGCATCTACCACCTCCCGAGGCAGTCTGTTCCACTGCTCAACCACTCTTACAGTTAGGAAGTTTCTCCTGATATTTAGCCGGTATCGACTCCCTTGTCATTTCCAACCCTTAGATCTAGTCTTGCAATCTGGAGCAAGAGAGAATAGATCTGCTCCATCTTCTACATGACAGCCCTTCAAATATTTGAAGACTGCAATCATGTCCCCTCTAAGCCTTCTCTTTCCCAGGCTAAAAGAAAAGGGTTATGGTAACCTCATAGGGTTTTCAAGGCAAGAAATGAACAGAGGTGGGTTTGCCATTGCTCGCCTCTGCATAGTGACCCTGCAGTTCCTTGGTGGTCCCCCATCCACATCTAAGCAGGGCTGACCCTGCTTAACTTTTGAGGTCTGATGAGATCGGGCTAGCCTGGGCCATCCAGGTCAGGGCAAGTCATAGAAGTGTTCAGTTATGGACTATGTTTCATGCATCCTTCTTCAAAGCAATTTCCTTCTTGTAGAAGCTGGGTGTCAAAGAGAAGAGTGCTAGACTTGTCTTCTCCCTGATAGACCAGTTTTCCATGTCCCAAACATTTTTGGGTGGAAGAGTATTCAGTCATATGAGTTCCAAACGGCAGTAGTGTGGACTAGACATGGGTTTCCCATAGTCCTCAACATATAATCCCCTCTGTCTGGTGACTGAACACACAGGGAGGGCCAGTGGGCATGACTATGCTGAACCACCCTCTGCCCGTGTATGATCACCAGGTCACATGCACAGTGCAAATGTATAGAGGAAGTGCCTCCCTGAACTCTCCCTCCCCATGATCAGGGGCACTGCACTCCAAACTTTGCCAGTCACTGGGAGGAGGTGTGTGTGTGCAGACACTTCCTCCACACATGGGCGCTCATGAGCTGGTGACCACACAGGGTTACCGGCTTCCAAGTGGGGCCTGGAGCGCTCTCCTAGAGTTACAAATCATCTCCAGATGACAGAGATCTATTCCCCAGTTGAAAAGAGCTGCTTTGGAAGGTGGTATTATGCATTGCTAAGGCAGAAGACCGGAAGGCCTGGAGAGAGCTCGTCCATGGGGTCGCGAAGAGTCGGACTCGACTGTGCGACTGAACAACAACAACAAAAGGTCCCTTTCCTCCCCAAGTCCCACACTCCCCAGGCTTCACCCCCAAATCTCCAGGAATTTCCCAACCCAGAGCTGGCAAATCTAGTAGGGCCAGTACTTTCATGCCTGTTCTCCATCCTTGCACATTCACATAACACATAGGGGCATAGGGGTATTGTGTTTACAGGGATCATGTCAGTGACAACTAAGCTTGAGTTTCATGAGAATAAATAAGTAAAAAATATTATTGCCAACTCCCCCAGTCCTTGCCAATACAAAATTTAGCCCCTGTTAAATAAGATGCCAATCAGGTATTGACAACTATCATTGCCCATCTTCTATTCGACTTCTTCCCCTGTTAAGGAGCTCAGGGCAGCACATCTCACCCTTCCTCCATTTTGTTCTCACAACAACCCTGTGAGGGAGGTTAGGCTGAGAAAGGATGATGAACTCAAAGTTACCCAGTCAGCTTCATGGCAGAGTGGGGATTTACCTGCAGGTGTCCCCAGTCCCAGCACGGTGCTAACCACTGCACCACACTGCCTCTCTGAATGCTATCTGCTGGATTATAATGTCTGGTGAGCTGACAGCTCAGGGCTAATTCAATGCCATTACAGAGCATGGTCTCAAAGAATGAATAATAGGACCATTTCAACATACCCCAAAGTGAGGTTTTTTAGGGGGAGGAGAGCAAGTTCAGATCAAACATTTTGTATTTGAAGTGTTATACAAGAGTGTTATAGTAGTCATTATTCTTATTCAGATTCATTACTTGTAATGATGGGCTAAAAAATCTGTTATGAAAGGAAGAGTTCCAGCTGTGATTTCTGGAGCTGCCTGCCATATTTCATAAGCACAGTGTTATTTTTGTCCATATTTCAAATTCTTTGTAAGACATGTTCAGGTTTCAATTAAAATTTCCCTAGCAATTTTATCAGTGTGTTTTCCTAAGCTACAAAGGTATTGTGCTTGGTTAAAAAGAAGAAGGATTTCTGACTTTTTCATATTGCTAGCTTGCTTTTGGTGAGTGATGAAAGACAAAGGCCTTTTGTGGTCCCAATGGTAGGGGTGTGCTGCAAAAAGGGTGGGTGGGCATTTTTCAGATCTGGATATATTGGAGCCAAAAATTATCAGTGTTCCCAGTTTCCAGTTCCCAAAGACCAGTATGGGATTCAGATCTCCCCCCACCCCCTACCCCCACCCCCCACCGGGTTTCCAATATTTTTCAGCTCCATTATTCCCTGTGGGGAATCTTTTTTGGTGGAGGGTTGTTTTTCAAGGTATTGGCACCAAAATAGCAGAGGAGTTGCTGTCCTTTAAATAACCCTGAAATTTCAAGTCAAGTGAACCAAGGGGGCCAATTCTATGGGCCCCTGAGCACTGTGTCCCCAGCCTTCCTCCAGTGTTTCCTATAGAGGAATTAAAAAACACATGAAAAATGTAAAACCCAAGAATCTTCCCATAACAAAGCTATTGCAAGCAATTGCTCATCTCAATCAATGTAAAACCCAAGAACCTTAACCTATGTAAGAACTAAGAATCTTAACTTATTGTGAAACCCAACCAATGTAAAACCCAAGAATCTTACCTATATAAGATGCAAAAAAGGCGAATGCGATCTTGGGGTGTATCAACAGAGGCATAACATCCAAATTGCAAGATGTCATAGTCCCACTGTACACTGCATTGGTCAGGCTACACCTGGAGTATTGTATGCAGTTCTGGAGCCCTCACTTCAAAAAGGATGTGGACAGAATGGAGCGAGTGCAGAGGAGAGTAATGGGGATAATCGGGGGGACTGGAGACCAAGCCCTATGAGGAAAGACTGACGGATTTGGGAATGTTTAGTCTGGAGAAGAGGAGGCTGAAGGGGGACAGGATTGCTCTCTTGAAGTCTTTGAAGGGCTGTCACTTAGAGGAGGGCAGGGAGCTAGGAATGTTGACAGCAGAGGATAGAACTCAAAATTATGGGTTTAAATGAAGGGGGGAAGGGACTGGCTGGATATTAGGAAAGACTTTTTGACCGTAGGAGTTGTGCAACAGTGGAATCAGCTGCCTAGGAAGGTGGTGAGCTCCCCCTCACTAGCAGTCTTTAAGCAATGGCTGGACAAATACTTGTGAGGGATGCTCTAGGCTGATCCTGCATTGAGCAGGGGGTTGGACTGGATGACCTCCATGGCCCCTTCCAGCTCTATGATTCTAATATGTACCTATGTAAAATCCAAGAATCTCAATGTAAAATGAGAGAATCCACAAACCCCCGCAAACCTGACACAAACCAACTCCAGCAAAGAATGAACATTTTTAAAAACAACAAAAATACTTGAAACTGACAGAATCCTTACCTAAGGCAGCCTGAGAAACCAATATCAAGTTCCAGAAGACATGGGGATATAGGGAGAAACGGGGTGGAGTCCCAAGAGCCTGCAAATGCTGGTTCCCAATATTGCCAGTTAATCTCTCTATATAATAATTCTGTTTTGTTCATGGACTCTCCTGAACATTCCACATGCTCCCACATCAGTTGGCTCCCTGATCTGTCACTCAGAAGCTGTCCCTATCCACTGGCTGCATTGCCTGAGTCTCGCCTCCAATATTCTAAATAGTTTGCTGTTCCTCTCCACCCAATAGCCAGTTGGAACACAGAGGTCATTTGTGTAGGTGGCCTGGTTGGCCTTTGCCTCTAACATTCTAAACCATTTGTTGTTGCTGTTGGGAGTCATTGAATGTGTCCTGAGGTAAAATACATATCCCAATTTTCCCTTAAATGGTCACTGGAGTTGCCAATCTCCCTGTGGGGCCTGGAGATCTCCCAGAAATTACCATGTTCCCCAGCCACAGCACATCATTTCCCCTACAGAAAATTTCACAGCTATTACAATGGCTGCTTTGGGCAATGGACTCCATGGCATTATAACCTGCTGAGGTCCCTCCGCACCCCAAACCCTGCCCTCCCCAGGCTCTACCCTTCAAATCTACAGGTCTGGCCCTCCCCTTAGTATGGACTTATTTGTCCATTTGAATGTTATACTTGTAGCTATATAGCTTTGGGAGAAGACCATTTTGATTCAAGATTCCATTGTCGACTTTATTGCACATGGATAGAAAATTGAGACTCATTTGAGAAAGGCACTTCGAAACGAGCATCAACTCGAGAAGTTCGTCTTTGCAGCAATTTTTTGTCTTTCATTATTCCTCCCCTTAGTATTGCCAGCCTCCAGGCAGCACCTGGAGATCTCCAAGATCAGTTCTCCTGGAGAGAATGGCTGCTTTGGGCAATGAATTTATAACACAACGACCTCTCCCTAGCCGTTGCTGTGACCGAGCTGTGGCGTCACTGCCTGTATGTATGTGTGTGTGTGCACGTGCGCATACACACACACACACACACACACACATATATATTTGTCCTGGATTCAGCTTATTTTACTGTGATGTGACTGATCAGTTCTGCTTTCTGATGGCTGACCAATTCACACTTAAAAGTTGTCTCTTTGGGGTTTGTATATATAAATTCAGGATGTATTGAAATTCAGGATGTATTGAACTGCCCAATATAATTCTTTTTCAAAGAGTCAGGCACCAGAGCTTGTAAAAGTCAAATAGCACAGTTCGTTATTTCACAGAAAACTCAACAGGGGGATGGGATATATTTACACAGGATATTTTGATACTTTGTAGAATAAACACTTCACTTTGCCTTTACATAGGCTGTATGCTTATCACTCTCAGTTTGCCTCAGATGTTCTTTAGTTCACAATACCCATCTATGATCCCACTCTCCAGTAACTGTTTTGTGGTTAACCTTTGGGCTTTATTTGCCTGGTCCCTTGAGTCTTACTGGTGCGACTACCCCAGCTCTCCAGACTCCTCCAGACCCTTAGCCCTTCCTTAGCCACCGTTATCAGTTCCTTAAAATTAAAAGCTTACTGGTGCGACTACCCCAGCTCTCCAGACTCCTCCAGACCCTTAGCCCTTTCTTAGCCACCTTTATTAGTTCCTTTGGAGCAGTGTCTCTGGTGTTTGTGACCACTGAGGTTTTATACTGTGCACTCCCTGTTCACTCTCCTCTTTACATTAGAGGGTATGAGTGCAGAGTGCTATTCAGCCATGTTTTCCACACAAAATGCTATCCAGCTGATTCCACTGAGCCCAGAGACTTATGTCCTCTTCAGAGCTCTCCAGTTAGCTGACTAGTAGTTTTCTTCCAACTGTCTCTGCCCAACTGTCAGCTCTCAACTGTCAGCTGTTCACAGTTATCTGTCACTCTCTGAGAGTTCCAAGCCAACTGGCCCCCACCACTCTCAGTCACATGACTCAGCAGCTTCTTTTTTTACTGCTGCTGTTCTCAAATCTTTAATTCCATCACAGGACTCTATGGAATCCCTCTGCACCCCAAATCCTGCCCTCCCCAGGCTCTACCCCTCAAATCTACAGGTCTGGCCCTACCCTTAGTATTGCCAACCTCCAGGCAGCACCTGGAGATCTCCAAGATCAGTTCTCCTGGAGAGAATGGCTGATTTGGGCAATGGACTCTATGGAATTATACCCTGCTGAGGTCCCACTGCACCCCAAACCCTGCCCTCCCCAGGCTCTACCCCTCAAATCTACAGGTATTTCCCAACCCAGAGTTGGCAACCCTGTAACTGGCTATGGAACCGCTTTCCAGACCCTTGGAAGACATGGCCTAAGAGGAGGTGCTTTTCTACCTTAGCTGACACTGCATTTGTATTTTTTCCCACAATGGGCCTTACTCCTTGTCCCTAATATTTCTGGGATTTTTGGGACCTATTTTTCAGTATTCTGAAAAATCCTGGATATATTTGGAAGATCTGAATATATCCAGAAAATAACAATCAGGGGTTTGTAAAATGTATTTTTGGACTGGGAATATCTGAATGCATATCTGTATCCAGTGGTATTCTAATGGATTTGACTTTATATTCAGCTTTGGGACAATTGAATGTAAAGAGAGAAAACACACACACAAAGGGCTTTTTATTTTTCTGGGGGAACATACCAGAATGGAGTTCTGGAACCTCTTCAACAAAATTATTTTAAAAATGTTTAAAACTTCATGAGTTTTCACTATACAGATTGAAAACTTCATTTCCCTCTTGAGAGTTCTGGCACCTCTTTTTCCAAGGAAGGAAGGAAGGAAGGAAGGAAGGAAGGAAGGACTGCACAGAGACAACTGAAAAAACCATTATTATGTGAAAAGTTGAGGCACAAAGTAGAAAGGGGAACAGATTTCTGCAATTCCATTCCATCATTGTCTCAGAGTTTTGCTCAGTATTCAGCTCATCCTTAAATTCAGTTTTAGACAGATTTTTAAAAATTAATTCCCACACTGCAGCTGTCCCCAAATTTTCAACTCCTATTAATTTACCTGCTACTTATATCCCACCCTTATTTCAAGAATCTTTGGGCATCATGCATGGTTCTTTCCCTCATCTTATCTGAAGAAGGAGGAGGAGGAGGAGATTGGATTTATACCCCGCCCTTCACTACCTAAAGGAGTCTCAGAGCAGCTTACAAACTCCTTTCCCTTCCCCTCCCCAGGTGAGAGAGGTAGAGTGAGGCAGGTAGGGTGAGAGAACTCTTTTGAGGACTGCTCTTGAGAGAACAGCTCTGAGAGAATTCTTGACTGACCCAAGGTCACACCAGCAGCTGCATGTGGAGTGGGGAATCAAACTCGGTTCTCCCAGATTAGAGTCTGCGCTCCTAACCACTACACCAAACTGGCTTTTTGAGGGGCCCAGTGTCAGTACATAATAAAACAACAATGGAACCATGGCTCAGTGGTAAATCATCTTTGGATGAAAAAGATCCTAGGTTCAGTCACTGGTAACAGGTGGCAGGTGATGTGGGAAACCTCTACCTGAGACCCTGGAGAGTTGCTGCTGGTCAGAATAGACCATACCAGCCTTTAGAGACCAAGGCAGCTACATGTATTCATGGTCTTAAGTTATATGTAGCATTAGACATAAACATAGCATAAAACAGTGTAAAGATACTGCTAAAAATAATCAGCAAGAGCCACAAAACCCGTGATAAACCAAGGATAGGTTTTCACTAAGAAATGAAAACAGCCATACCAGCTCAGGCCTGCTCGGAACCCCTTGACTCGACTCAGTCAAGCATCTGTGATGCCACAGAGTTAAGCTGAAATAATTAATTCCTTGAAATTATGCTTGCACACACAACTGCATAATACAAAGAGTAAATTAACTCCGTTATTTGCTGTACCATTGAGAGGCATCACTGTACGTTTAATGTCTCAGCATAAACTGTCCTATTATTTGAGAAATTAATTTCTGTGTCTTGTTTTTAAGGCCTCCTTTCCTACTCTTCATTTAATTATTAAATTTATGCCCCGCCAAACTGTCCCATAAGACTCAGGGTGGCCATTACAAGAGGGCTTTTTGGCGCTGCACACGAATCAGCACAGGGCATTAGGCAAGCTAAAATTAAAAGCTTAGATTTTATTAAAGCTGCATTTCCCATAGCACCAAATGGGTGCTAAAAGGATTAAAGATGTGTTTAATAGTACTTTTGATAATCTTCGCTTCCCTGAAATAATGAATGGTCGGAAAGCTTGGAATGAGGGCATTTGATAGGGTTTTTAAAAAGCCAACATGTTCTTTCGACCGGAGTTTTGACTGAAGGAGAGGCCACGTTGATTAACTTTGAGATGCAGTAAGATCTCAAATGTGACAAATGTGGAGCTTTTGATATATTGCCTTTCACGCAGTATAGAAATAGAGAAAAATAAATTAAAAATATACATGTATGATAAGCTTTTTTTAAAAAAATCTATAGGCTTGTTGGTAGTCTCCTTAAGTTTCAGCCCTTGCCTAGATTCACTCAAATAGGCCAGACTGACAGGAGCTTGTCAGAGCTTGGAAGCTAAACAGGGCTGGCCACGGTTAGTACTTAGATGGGAGACCACAAAGAACTCCAGGGTCGCCCTGCAGAGGAAGGCAATGGCAAACAACCTCTGCCCATCTCTTGCCTGGAAAACCACATGAGGGGTTTTTGAAAGTTGGTTTTGACCACTGTTCCCTCTAAGCTGAGTTAGTGTGAGCTAGTTTCAGTTTTTTAGCCTCCGGCTCACACATTTTTGTCTTAGCTCAGGAAGGATGGCTCCAGAGCACACTACTTTATGCAGTAGCCAAATCACTTCCTCAGAACTTTAATACCAGGAGCTTACAAAGTAGAATTTTTGCTCACAAGACTCCACAACTTAGAGGGAGCGTTGGTTGTGACTTAATAAAGGTAAAGGTTCCCTTGCTCGAAAGCCAGTCGAATCCGACTCTAGGGTTGCGGTGCTCATCTCCGTTTCAAAGCCGAAGAGCCAGCGCTGTCCGAAGACGTTTCTGTGGTCATGTGGCTGGCATGACTAAACACCAAGGCGCAAGGAACACTGTTACCTTCCCACCGAAGTGGTACCTATTTATCTACTGCTAAGTTGGCTGTGACTTAATAGCATTTAATAATAATTATTATTATATACACTAATTTGCATCTCTTCCCATCTACCATTTAAGCAAGCCTGTAACATCATAAAGTCAGACTAAAGGGGGAACAAAACCTTCCAACATTTTCCCAAAAACTCCTGGATGGTAAAGAATACACAATAATAATAATAAAAAAGTCTGCTGGGATCCAAACTGCAGATTGGTGGGTATTTCAACCACAGTTTTAAAAACATCCCACATGTGAAATTGAGCAGATCTATAAAATAAGCTGGAGCTTTGTGACATTGCCATTCTTAGCAAAGTTATGCCTTTCTTAGACCATGGAAGTCAATGGGCTTAGAAGGGTGTAACTCTGCAAAGAATGGCATTGTAAGATGCCTTTTTGCTGAAATGAGGAAGACCATGTAGATTTGGGGCGGAATGCTCTTTCCATGCTCTGTACAGAACTGACAAAGAGCATCAATACATCAAAACAGAGAGTTTCAGGTGAGCAGCTGTGGGGCTCTGCAGTACAAGAGCAAGGTCCAGCAGCACCTTAGACACCAACAAGATTTCGGGGGTATAAGCTTTCAAGAGAGATTTCCAGGGTATACATTTCGAGAGACAAAACTCCGTTTGTCAGATACAAAAGGGATGAAAGGTGCTTTGACTCCTGAAAGCTTATACCCCCCCCCAGAAAAAAAGGGGGAAAAAGAGAAAAAAGAGGAAAAAAATCCTCAATAAATTATCAAGCCCAGGCAAGCCTGATCTCATCAGATCTCGTAAGCTAAGCAAGAACTTGGATGGGAGACCTCCTTGGAATACCAGAGGTGGGAGGCAGGGACAGGCTTTATTCAACCACCTCTCTGAATATCCTCCAGGCCCCCAGTTGGGGTCAGTCACCAGAGGCCACCATGACTCCCAGGTGTACACTCACCCACAGGTACATATAAAAAATACAAAAAAATACAAAAACCATCTTTAACCCAGTTGGAACATTGGTCCATCTAGTGCAGGGGTAGGCAGCCTCTGGCACATGTGTTGACAGTGACAAACCAAACCATTTTGCTTGGTGCCAAGGACCAGATCTTCACCCAGAACACTGGCAACACTGCTGGGGCCAATGGTGCAGAAGAAGTCAACCGGCATGACTTGTGTCTGTCATCACTTCCCAGACCTGCAAGGCAACCAGCCAGCTCTAAGGCAATCTCTGAGCCACTGACTGTGCAACTGAGACTTGGCTGGCTCCAAGTGTGTCTCCAAGTACAACCCTTCTCACCCCCCCCCCCCCATTTTGTTTGCTGACACACCACCATCTTCAGGCAGATGATGCTTTCCCCCCAGCAACTGGGCTGAAAAGGTGGCTGGATTCCAGTTCAGTATCATCTCTTTTGCTTGGCAGTCTGAGGTAAAGAAAAAAAAATATTTCCCTTTGCTTTAGCTGCAAATGCCAGGATTTGCTCATAACATGCAGCTCTGCTTGTCTTTTTCTGCAGAATCGGGTGAGAGGGTGAATGTTCTGATGAGGAGTCTGGAGCCATTAATGGTCTGGATGAGCGCTAATAAACCCAGGCTCAGTCTAGACAAAACCTGCCATGCTGCTGATTGATAACTTAGCCAGTCAGGACGTTAGGAGTCAGCTTGTTCGGAATGGGGTTGCATCTCCCTTCAAGTACTGGTTTCCCACACCTGGAGGTTGCTAGTAAAGCTGGGTCTTTCAGTGGAGGCTCAGGTCTTACCTGTGGCACTTAGCACTTTTGAGCAGCGTCAGTGAGTGTGCAGCTGATAGCCCTTCCTTGAAAAGGAAGACTGGGCTCAGCACGCTGATTGCATGGAAGCTAATTGCTGCAATGAACCCTACATGGGGCTGCCTTTGTCTGGCTGCTTCAGCAGGCTCAACATGGGGCAACCAGAGTGCTGGGCTGGTTGATAGAGACAACAGGCAACTGAGTTGAAGGAGTGACGTTAGCTTTAAAGGTCTGAAAGAATTCTAGCACTCGGGATCTTCCTCGGTGGCCCAATCTGTGTACAGGGGTTCACAACCAGTGCCTGGCAACTGATGGGAGGGCTGTGGATGGGGAGATGGTTGGGAGTGTGATGCTGGCTGTGGCATCACAACACTTCCGGGGGGCGGAATCCCCAAACTGACAAAAGTAGCTCTAAAAATCTATGGTTTTCCGGTGATTCCTAGAGTTACCCTATATCACGTCTTCTTTTTTTTTACTGTGTCATGAGAGTGGCGGCAGACAATGGCAGCTTGGCAGGCCTACTGTCTACTCAGCTTTCGGGCTCTTTCCTTTGTGGCGCCTTATCTTTGGAAATCCCTGCCTAAAATCATTTAATTTCTTTTTAAAATTTATTCTCTGTATTTCTCCCCAATGGGGCCCCAAAGCACATCAGTTCTCCCCTCCACCATTTTATCCTTACAACAATAATCCTATGACTGTGAGGTGGGTTACACTGAAAGTGACTGGCCCAAGGTCACCCAGCAAGCTTTCATGGCATGAGTGGAGGTTTGAACCTGAGTCTCTCTGCTCCTAGTCTGATACTCTAACCCCTACACCATGCTGGCTCTCTAGCCTGTTGATTAATTTGTAGTGTTTGGGGTGCCAGGCAGAGGAGAAGCTTTGATTTCCCCCAGACATTGGCTGGTGGTTAGCTCTGCCCTTTTTAAAGCCTGGCTACCATTTTGCTTGCTTCTGCTTTTAGTTTCTCATGTACTGTTTTGATCCCTATTGCTTTTTTCTTTTGCTGTTAGAGTTTCATTGCTTGTTTTGCAGCATGATCTCATATTGTGGCTTTGGTTTTGTGCTGCAAGTTTTTTGTTTATTGTCAAAAACTACCACATGAACTTTTGGTTCAGAGCTCAGGATCAAAATGTCTTGAATAAATAAATACATATCTTCCATGTGTTTCTTCTTCTCCCAGTGTAAGGCCAATTTGGAGGGAAGGCAGCATGGCAGAGCCCATTCTCATCAGATCTCAGAAGCTAAGCAGGGCCAGTCGTACTTGGATGGGGGACCACCAAGGAAGACTCTGCAGACGAAGGTAATGGCAAGCCGCCTCTGCTTCTCACTTACCTTGGAAGCCGCTCGTTGGGGTTGCCATAAGTCAGCTGTGACTTGATGGCACTTACGTAGTACTGGTCAAATTTGTAGTACTGGTCAAAGGGGGAAAACAACCCTCTGATAAGCTCAGGGATGGGGTCCAGATTTTCTCTTTACAGCTTTTGTGCTCCTTATTTATATATTTATTTATTTATTAGATTTATACCCCGGCCTCCCCGCCAAGGCAGGCTCCGGGTGGCTTACATAAAAAATTTAAAAACAGATTAAAAACATAAAACAGTTCTAAGGTGCTATACATAAATATTGCATGTAAGACGACAGAACATAGTTTTCAAGTATTATCCATAACAAGCATCCAGTCGGTAATAGCAATAGCCGATGGTTGAATTCCAGGGTAAGGCTCTAATTTTATATTAAGATGTTATATGTGGCTTCTCAGTCGAATGCCTGGTGAAAGAGCTCTGTCTTGCAGGCCCTGCGGAATTGTACTAATATCTATGCGTAGAGTTGCCAGCAGGGCTGGAGAACAAAATATCCTGTCCCTTTAACAGAACGTTGGCAAGATGTTATTTGAAAAGGACAAGACATTTTTCTCCAGCCCTGATGGCACCTCCAAGGGCTCACCCCCAACTTTTATTCACCCCTGAGTTGTTTAGAATAGTGGTACAGGGGGAAAGGCAGCTATCCTCTGTCTTTGGTAGCTTTATTCCTCTTCTTCAGGAGGCTGGTCTTCAGAACAGACTATGATGTTTCATCTTCCTTTTCTTCCGTATTGATCTTTGTGCTCAAAGTAAATGTTAATTAAGCTAGGGTGACTTATTTAGTCAAAAAAATTGAAGAACCCCCCTCCCTGAGGTAAATCTTCCCATGTATCATGAAATCCAGATGTTTCCTTTTGATCTTAAAAGGAACAACTCAGTAGTTTTGTGACACACTCCATATGGGGGGGGAGCTTCTGCTTACTTTTAAGGTGATAAACGGTGGCGTTCTGGAAAGGAAGAAGGATGGATTCCAGTTTATGAACATTTTCTCGAAATTATTTCCCTCAGAGAATTGCAGTAAACCGGCAGCCCGTTCAATCTTACTTCCTGATAATGTTTTATCAATGGGGCTGCCACAATATTCAGTTGAAGTACCTCTTGGGAACAAATGTCACCCATCTTAGA
>NW_015164713.1:409871-412497 GCF_001447785.1 Gekko japonicus | reverse complement strand
ACAGGCAGCTTGCGCTTCCTAGAAGATGCCTGGGATGGATCGTCTTATTTAAATTTGAGCTGCATCAGTGAAACAGCCATGTTATCTCCGAGTGGCATTGACATAGTGTTCATTTATCCTGTCCCTGCGGACCCTTGAGAGGATTTAGTTTGTGTTTGTTTCTGTCTCTTCCCTTCATTCCAGGAAGACCAAAAAAAAAGACAGAGATATGTTAACAAACTGTAATTGATTAACTGATAGATTAAATTTAAATACCTTTCTGTGTTGCCAAAACCTGAAGTGGGAGGTCACAGCTAATGAAAGAAGGGCATCATTTTGTGTGTGGAAAAATTACATTTAAAAAAACATACAGCACGATCCCGTGTAGGATTTCTCAGAAGTAATGTCCTTTGGGTTCATTTAAGATCCCTCCCGGGTAATTAGATATAGGAATTTAATAAAGGTACTGCTCATGATTGGAAAGAGAGGCCCATCTTTAATACTTTCATTTGTTTGAGAATATAAAATATAAGAGCAGAAAAACAGACGGATGCTCAAAAGCAAAACAAGTTCAAAAACCTTCAGTATTTAGAAAAATCCAGATTCAAGGCATGTTTGCTTGGGATCAGCTATAGGACAACATCATCCCCAGAGAGCTGTTTACTATCATTGTATATATTCGGGGACCATCCTGCTTTCAATTGAGTATTATTGTTGTTTGTGATTAATTGTTATTAATGTTTTAATGGCTTTTATCCTGTTTTATATGGGCTTTGCCCCTTGTAAGCCGCCCTGAGCCCGTTTTGCGGGGAGGGCGGGGTAAAAATCCCAATAAATAAATAAATAAATAAGATGCACTGATTTCATCTGAACTCTATCAATTTCAGTTCTGCATAAAGGAACATAAACTCTCTTCATCTTGAAGTGCAAATGGGCCACCAAATTACGTGGCATTTGCAAATGCTTATTCTTCACACATTACTCTCTTATCATCTCTGACTCTACATGTCCCCCCAAGCATTTCTGGTGTGGGTATATATTGAGCACCTAATTGGGGTTGCCAGCCTCCAGGTAGGGCCTGGAGATTTCCTGGAATTACAGCTGATCTCCAGATAACAGAAATCAGTTTCCCTAGACAAAATGGCTGCTTTGGATGGTGGATTCTATGGCATTATACCCTGATGAGCTCCTTCCCCTCTGGAAGGCCCACCCTCCTCAAGCCTCCAGCCTCAAATTTCCAGGAATTTCACAACCTGGAACTGGCAACCCTATCTGTACTTTCCTGTCCTCCTTTAGCAATCTGCTCACTTCATTGTTATAGTACAGCCCAACAACTTCTCCATCCGGTTTCCTGCTTCTGAGGTATGCACAGAAATTCTAATTGTTCATATTAGTTTCTTTTTTTAACAATGTATTCATCAAATCAACTTGCATTTGTTTCACCAAAGGCCATACTTGTTCTCTTCCTCCATTGGGTAGAACAAGTATTTTTCGAAAGGTAGCCTTCTTCACTTTTATAGATTCCTTGACTTTGTCCATTAGTCCATGAGAGCCAGTTTGGTGTAGTGGTTAAGTGTCTGAACTCTAATCTGGGAGAACCGGGTTTGATTCCCCACTCCTCCACTTGCACCTGCTGATGTGACCTTGGGTCAGTCACAAGCTCTGGCACAGCTGTCCTTGCAAAAGAGCAGTTTGTGTCAGAAGCTTCTTGGAATTTTGGAAGTGCTACCACAAAATGGCTGCTGTGGAAGCAAGGTCCAGTCCTAAAGTGTTGGCTGTTTCCAACCTAACCATCATTGTGTTATGGATAGGGTTGCCAGGCCTGTGCCAGCATATTACAGTTGTTTTTGATGGGTATAGGTGTTTGATCACCCAGAAATTATATAATTGCTTGAGAAATGCTGTGGGAATTTCTCCTGACTCTATGCTAAAAGCCATAGAGATTGCAGAAATTCCTTGAACACCACAGATTCAGTACCTAGAAGTGACACTGCTACATCCACAACATCATCCACCACCTCCTTCTCAATTTTTTGACTGGGTTGTATGTGGGAAGTTGCCCACCACACGATAGCAATTGGCAGCCCTCATTATGGAGGTGGCTATCTCTGAATGCCCCCTCTTGGATCACTGCCTTGTCATGGCGAGGGGGCTTGCGTGGTTCGATGAGGCTGTGGGCTATGCCGTGGAGGGCCACCCAAGATGGACAGGCCACAGCAGACAACTCAGACCAAGTGTGATCCACAGGAGACCCACTCCCGTATTTTTGCCAAGAAAACCCCATGGACAGTATCAAAAGGCTAAAAGATATGACGCCGGAAGATTAGCCCCTCAGGTCGGAAGGTGTCCAATATGCTACTGGGGAAGAGCAGAGGGCAAGTACAAGTAACCCCAGAAAGAGTGAAGTGGCTGGGCCAAAGCCAAAAGGAAGCTCAGTTGTGGATGTGTCTGATGGTGAAAGGAAAGTCCGATGCTGCAAAGAACAATACTGCATAGGAACCTGGAATGTAAGATCTATGAATCAAGGTAATCTTGATGTGGTCAAAAATGAGATGGCAAGACTGAACATCGATATCCTAGGAATCAGTGAACTAAAGTTGACAGGAATGGGCGAGTTTAACTCAGAAGACTATTATATCTACTACTG
>NW_015164713.1:399167-405785 GCF_001447785.1 Gekko japonicus | reverse complement strand
TGGGGAAATTAAAAACCGATAGGTCTCCAAGTCCTGATGGCATATACCTGAGAGTTTTTGAGGAACTCACCTGTATATATAACCTATCACCAGGGGTCTTGTTGTAGAAAAAGAGCTGCCGGAGCTCATTAGCATAACTCATTAGCATAACTTATTTGCATATGCCACGCCCCCTGACATCACCGGAAGTGACAGAAGGCCACACCCCCTGACATCACCGGAAGTGTGTCAGAAGGCCCGGCTACTTATCCTCCTGCTTCATCCTCATTCCCAAACGGAATGAGGATCGAAGCAGAGGGCGGGGTAAAGAAGGGGGCGGGGCTTCACCACGTGACCACCCCGCCCCCTAGAGGTTCTCTTCCGGAGCTCCGTACCTGAGAGCTCCCCCCCGACTAGAGCCCTGCCTATCACTAAATTCAGTCACTTGGGGGCGGGGCTTCACCACGTGACCACCCCGCCCCCTAGAGGTTCTCTTCCGGAGCTCCGTACCTGAGAGCTCCCCCCCGACTAGAGCCCTGCCTATCACTAAATTCAGTCACTGTACCAAAAGACTGGAGAGTAGCAAATGATACACCAATTTTTAAAAAGGGATCCAGAAGGGAACTGGGAAATTACAGGCCAGTCAGCCTAACATCTTTCCCAGGCAAATTAGTAGAATTTCTAATCAAAGATAAAATTATTAGGCCCATAGAGGGACAAAGCCTGCTGAGGGGAAATCTGCATGGCTTCTGCAAAGGGAAGTCCTGCCTCACCAACCTTTTGGAGTTCTTTGAGAAAGTGAACAAGCATGTAGACAACTGGTGACCCAGTAGACATTATATACTTGGACATTCAAAAGGCTTTTGACAAGGTGCCTCACCAAAGACTCCTGAGTAAACTTAGAAGTCATGGGATAAGAGGACGGCTTCTCTTATTAACTAAAAACTGGTTAAATGACAGGAAGCAAAGAGTAGGAATAAATGGACAGTTCTCACAATGGAGGGAAGTAAGGAGTGGAGTCCCACAAGGATCAGTACTGGGGCCTGGTATTAATTAATTTATTCATAAATGATCTGGAACTAGAGGTGAGTAGTGTAGTGGCCAAGTTTGCAGGTAACACAACATTATTAAGGATGGTGAAAACCAAGGATGACTGTGATGAGCTCCAGGAGGACTTTTACAAACTGGGTGAGTGGGCAACAATGTGGCAAATGAAGTGTAAGTGTAAGGTGATGCACATTGGGACAAAAAATCCCAGCTTCAAGTATAGGCTAATGGGGTCTGAACATGCTGAGACTGAAAGGGAGAAAGATCTTGGGGTCATAGGGGATAGCTCAATGAAAATGTCAACCTAGTGTGCTGCAGTGGCGGGGGGGAAGCAAACTCTGTATTAAGGATTATTACGAAAGGGATTGAGAATAAAATGGCCAATACTGTGATGCCCCTGTATAGATCTATGATGCAGCCTCATTTGGAATACTGTGTACAGTTCTGGTCACCATATCTCAAAAAGGACATTGCAGAGCTGGAAAAAGTATAGAGGAGGACAACCAAGATGGTTAGAGGGTTGGAGCACCTTCCCTATGAAGACTGCGGTTACACGGAGCATTAGCCACGCTACTGAGACGGATGATAGGCGGATTTTCCGGGCGAGATCACACTGCAACATCTGGGAAGCATAGAGCTCCCATGGCGAACCCAAGGCTTCCCGCCGAAGATGCGGAGTTAAAAACTAGTACCTCCAAGGTACTAGTTTCCGGAAACCGTGGGGCAAGGGCTGGCGTCTGATCGCATTTCTGGTGGTAGTCCATGGCATCCGGCGCCTACCCATGTCCCGTCACAAACAGGTTTTTTGTTTCCCAAGTCTCCATGGGATGCGCAAAAGCCCCCAATGGTGCATGCGCACGAAAAGGAAAGCAAAAGTTCAGTTGCTCCATAGAATCGTGCATGCCGTTGGTGAGATTGCGCCGCTCTGCGCTGCAGGATTGTCGTGTGATCGCCACCTCGCCCCTACCCACGGGACCTCAACGAGACGTGTGATCGGGCGGCTGCGCATTATTTTGCTCTGGGCCAAACTGCCACGCTTCCCCCCCGCATTTTACGGCCCGTGTGACCGGGACTGAAGAAAGGCTGAAGAAGAGTCTGGGACTTTTCAATTTAAAAAAGAGGCAACTAAGGAGGGACATTATGGAGGTTTATAAAATTATGCATGGGGTGGAGAGAGTTGACAAAGAGATTTTTTTTCTCCCTCTCCCAAAATACTAGAACTCAAGGGCATCCAAGGAAACTGATGGGCAGTTGGTTCAGGACAAACAAAAAGAAATACTTCTTAACACAGAGAGTGATTAAAATGTGGAATATACTGCCAGAGGATATAATGATGGCCACCAGAATAAACAGTTTTAAAAGGGCATTAGATAGTTTTCATGGAAGATAAGTCTATCAGTGGCTACTAGCAATGGTGGCTGAGGGGAACCTCCACATCCAGAGGCACGAACTCTCTGAGTCCCAGAGCCAGGAGGCAACATCAGAGGAAGGTCTCTGCCTCTATGCCCTGTTGTTGGCCCTCCAGAGGAACTGGCTGGCCACTGTGTGAGACAGGATGCTGGACTAGATGGACTATTGGTCTGATCCAGCAGGGGTCTTATATTTTCATGTTGCTATTCTCAATTCATAAAAGAAGAACCGCAACTATTAGTGAAGGGAAGGGAGGTGAGCCTGAATTATTGGCTTGATGAATAATTGTTTCTCTAGCTCTAGCAGTATCTCATTATTTAAGAGATTAATTAGCCTTGCAGCATACCTCTATGCCGTGACATTCACACCCTGCTTTCCATATTCAAATACAAAAATAAAAATTGCCAAAACTGCTTTTGCAAAAATAAACAGCATAATTTACAAAAAAAATATATTAAAGGAAGATATGAAGTGCCATATTTTCCTTTCTAGATGGATTATAAACTATCCCCTCTGGAGTTTGCTATCCTCCCCCCCCCCGAAATGAACAATAATGCAAAGTATGCACGTTTCATCCTTTCAGGAGCTCCTTTCATTTGTTATGTCACTTTAAAGTTCCTCTTGGGAATTATATGCAAATTGCTGCTGTTGAGCTCTCAAAGGCAGAGAAGTGCACATTATTTTGTGACTATGACATGTGTTTCGGGCCACAAAGTGAGCCTGAGCTGGCTTACAAAAAGAATCGACTCCTTCTAGGGTTGCCAGCTCTGGGTTGCAAAATCCCTGGAGATTTTGGATGTGGAGCCTGGGGAGGGCGGTGTTTGGGAACAGAGCTCAGGGGGGGATATGATGCCTTAGATTCCACGCTCCAAAGCAGCCATTTTCTCTGGGTGAACTGATCTCTGTCATCTGGAGATCAGTTGTCAGTTCCAAAGTTCTCCAGGTTTTCCCTGGAGGTTGGCAACCTTAAACTACACACATGAACTAATGTTCTATGAACATTAAGAAGATCCCTGCTGGATTAGACCAGTGAAACATCCAGTCCAGCATCCTGTTTTTCACAAGTGGCCAACCAGTTCCTCTGGGGGGCCAACAACAGGGCATAGAGGCCAAGGCTGTTTCTGCCAGCCTCCAGGTGGGGCCAGGGGATCTCTTGCTTTTACGACTGATTTCCAGTTGACAGAGATCAGCTCCCCTGGAGAAAATGGCTGCTTTGAAGGGTGGACTCTATGGTATTGTGCCATAATGAGGCCTCTCCCCACCCTAAACCCCACCCTCTCCTGGATCCACCCCCAAAGTCTCCAGGTATTTTCCAAGCCAGACCTGGCAACCCTATACAGCAGCCAACCAGTAGCCCTGGAGGGCCAGCATGCCATAGAGGTCAAGGCCTCCCCCAAGCCCCCTAGCACTAATATTCAGAGGTTTACTGCCTTTAGTTTTATGGCTAGTAGCCCTTAATGGACCTCTTCTCTGTGAACCTGCCTAATTGCCTTTTAAAGCCATCAACGCTTGTGGCCATTACTACACCCTATTGCAGTGAATTTCACAATTTAGTTACTCATTGAGGGGGGGGGAAGTGCTTCTTTGTGCCTGTCCTGAATATACTGCCCATCTACTTCATCAGGTGCCTGCAAGGTATAAATATTTTGGGAAGCACACTGCAGCACACATTTTTTTCATTTTTTTTTAAATAACAATTTTTATTTTTTAAACAATCAACATTCAACAAACCTTATCAACTCAACAGAGAGCCATATGATAGGGTACAATTGATATGAATATAACAAAAATTACCACTTGTAAATTACATGTGATGAAAAACTTCATAGTATTTAGAAGGCACTTTAAACTTTGTTGTATCGGAGTTAAAAACAAATTCTAGGAAAGGAAACCATTTCATGTGTAATGAGGTACTATGTAATGAAGTGTTAGTCAAGGTCACTGCTTCGGACAATTTACCCATAATATAAAAATCCCAAACTTTCAAACGCCATGCTGATTATGAGCCCCACCGGAATTTAGAGATTGCCCCTGGTAAGCAGGGATAAGCTGGAACATACACTATAATGTTGGTCAGCAGGGGTTGTTTCGTAGAAAACATTAGCATATGCCACACCCCCTGACATCAGGGGCCCGGCGGTAGACCTGCAAGGCCGGCGGGAGTGCGAGGAAGCCCCGCCAAGGCCCTCCCTGGCCCCAGGCAGGCAGGGGTGGGGAGAGGCGGGGAGGAAGCAACTTACCCTCCCTCTTCTCCTGCCTCCTCGTGGCTGAATGAGGGCCGGAAGCGGGGTGGCCGGAAGCAGGGGGTGGGGCTTCGTCGTGTGCCCCACCCCCCACACCTCACCCGGGGGAACTGCGATCCCCCGCGATTCCCCCCTGAATCGACCTCTGTTGGTCAGAATTATTGACTGTTTATCGCAGATGGGAGATGGAGGCCAAATAATATCTTGCTTAACACTCAGACATAAGCCATGAAATGGGAACTTTTCTGGTTCACAGACCAGTCTCTTGAGTACTATGCTACTCAACGACTCTCTGAACCACTGGTAGCTCATTCAAAGGGCTGGAGGATATTCCAACCCTTCACCACTGAGAGAAAGCAGCACCCTTATCAGTTGGTGTCAGGATACAATTCACCTGCTCCAGAGGAGATGCTGGCAGGGGACAGCCTGGCCCAGTCACTGCTGAGGCAAATAGCCTGACCAAGGCCTGTGGAGAAAGGGGCAAGGGTGAGGCCACACCCAGAAATGAGGCAGCAGCTGCCTTAGAGCCCAGCAGGCCTTGTGTGCCCCTCAGAAGGGAGGCAGGGCCCAGGTAGCAGGCTACACCTGGGAATAGGCCAGAGGAGGAGGCTGGCAACAGCTGGGTCATCCTGGGGCTTGTACAGGCAGGCTGAGCAGCCTCTTAAAATCTCAGGGGAAGGTTGAGCAAGATAGGGGAGGGCCCAGGCAGGGAGGCCATTGGCCCAGGTTTCCTTCACTCCCCACAGGCCCACCCCTGGAGAGAGGGCATTGAGAGAGTTCAGGGTCAGCCTAACCCCAGATGACCCTTTATTAGGCCAGCATTGAGAGGACCAAAGAGAAAGGGTGAGATTGTTCCCATGATGCTCTGTGTGTGTCTCAAGGGCCAAAAACCTCTCCTCTTCATAGTTAAGGCTTAACTAAGGCTAGGCCAGGGGAAGAAGGAATGCTGGGGGGATGCTGTGACCCGGGACTCTGATCTGCTGCTAGGGGAGGCTTGTGCCATGTTAAGGCGGTTCCTCTCTACTGATCTTCTGTCTGGTGCCAGGTCACCAGAGTTTATGAGACAATGGAATGAATATGAGATTCATAGTAGGATTACATGAATGTTTTACATTTGGTTACATGATGTTAATTCCTTGGGTGCAGGAATACAGGCTACTCATGTAGCCATCCAGGTTTTAGGTATTTCACCCAATATGTGTAGTCCAGTATAGCCATGTGCCCAAGAAGTAGGTACCAGCTTTTGAAAAGCTCTAGGCTCATCCACTGAACTTGAAGACCCCAACTACTATCTTTATCACATTATTCCATCCTTGCAAGTGAAGAGGTAAAATCCTATCTTTTCTGCTGCCAATGGAAGCTCAGGGTGGGTATACAAAATGAGTATTCATCAACCGTGCAGTAATTAAAACAAAATAATCAACCAAATCAGAGAACTATATATGGCTCCTTCCTAACCCACTGTCAGATGCTGCCATAGACACGTCAGCTTTGCAGAGGCTCTGTACATGGGTTAGGGTGGACATCTTCCTGACCTCTACAGTAAGGCTTTTTCAAAGGGCTGGTACTGGCCCGTAGCTAACATGGGGCCCACGGGGCCTGGCCCCCTAGTATTTCTTCTGGGCCCCCTCCCTCTCGGGCTGCCCCCAAAGTGCTCCAACTTACCACCTGCATTGTACCCCCTGAGGCCCCCTCCCCCCAAATCCCCTTTGCTACGGGGCTGGCGCTGGTATCACACCCCAGAATGACCAAGTTCAGGATATGGCAGATCTAATAGTTTTATGATTGAAGGGAGTTCTGCAAAAATGGTATGCAGATTCATACCAGAAGTGGAGGTCCTTCACAGTGTAGTATTTTCATTCATTGTGGGTTTGGATCCAAACCTCAAAAATATTTTCGTTAGCTGTATAGTTTGCATGCTTCTTTGTTTTAAAAACAT
>NW_015164713.1:391845-398235 GCF_001447785.1 Gekko japonicus | reverse complement strand
GAAACAATCAGTGCTGCTCTTAAAAAATAGAGAGAAACACAGAGAATTCATCGGCGAGAGATCTGGAAGAAGGCATGCCAAATTAGCAAACTTGAACTAAAAGTCACAGGAGTATAGAAAAAAATGATGCAGGATATAAATTTTAAAAATGGCATATTTCCAGAGTTGACTTATCTAAGTGGAGCCACATTTCATGTTGAGTGATTAGCCTCTTACTCAGCAGAAACTGCCTTAGGTCTTGCTGACCTTGGCAGCATTACTGGGGTCACATTTGCATACTTATTTATATGCATGACTGTAGCTGAAATTTTCTGGCACATTAAACACAAAAGTGGTCTCTCTTCCGTGTTTTCATGCATGGGTATCTTGGTTCCATCAGATATCCCTTGAAATGAAAACAGCCGGATGCATCAATATTTCAATTCTTAATGTTTCATGGCCCTCCTCAAGCAGCATACAATAAATATGACTGGATTCCTCTCAGTTCCATTCAGAACTGAGCTTGGCCAATATAAGCTATTGCCCCTTTGAAAACACCTAGACTGAAACTTAAAAGCCCTATCATTCTTTTGATGACGATACTGGAAATACAATAGAGCCCGAATCCATTCCTACAACTTTCTGAAGTGACTACCCGCAAACTCTGCCACTCTTTCTTTCACCAAAATCTTACCTGACACTGATTTCTGGCTGAGACCCTTCTGCAAGACCACCATTCCAATATGGTGCCTGAAATACTGAAAAAGCAACAACCTAGGAGCTAGGGTCCCTGGGACATGTAGTTTTCTAAGGCACTGGAAGACTCAGTAGGAATGTCTGGCAACATGGAAATGGCATAGCCCATGGGTCCTTTCATCTGGGATGTAATGAAACATACCTACAAAAGCATCTAAGGCAGGGATTTCAAATATATGGCTTGCAGGCTGGAACCGGCCCAAACCGACCCATTCAGGACTCTTACATGGCCTGCAAGCAACTGGTCATATACCTTTATTGCCAAATGACAGAGGCTGTGCATTATGTCCCTGTATACTGTCCTGGTGCTAATGCTTAATGGGCAGTGGAAGTGGGAAAATGGGCATCAGGGAGATAATTGATGATATTATTTTCTACTCAAAATATGCTTCAAACATTAACACTCTTACAGTATTCCCTTAAAGCATATTTTGAGTAAAAAATAATATCGTCAATCGGGCTTGCCTGTGTCCTTTATAAAGTTTATATCTCCTGTACTTGACATTACCTTTTATGGCACACATGGCCCAGCCTGACAAAGTGACATTTATGTCAGATCCAGCCCTCATAACAAATACGTTTGACACCTCTGAATGCTAAGGTATAAAGTGACTTGGGACATGTTTGTAAGTTTAAGGAATGTATAGGCAACCCACCCTTCAGTCATAAGGCTCCTGCTGCCATAAACATCACATTTAAAACCACTAATAACATAGAAATAAAACAAGTAGCTTTCAGGGGAACTGACATGGTAAAAACTAACAGTGTAATCCCAGGCAGAGCTATGCCTTTCTAAACCCATTGATTTGGCTAGTGTTAGGAAGATATAACTGGGCTGAGGCTTGCGCTGTAACACACCCTGAACGGCTGCAAGCCCAAAGCCCCTCTGCAGACCTGCTCTTGCTCAGAAAATTGGTGTATGAATTCAATGACTTTTTTGAACCATTTGTATGCTGTATTCTCAGTCAAAAGCACAGATGTTTACAATTATATAATATTAAGTCAGCATTCAAAGAAGGAGAAGAACATCCCCAGGGAAATGGTGCCTGATTTTGTAACGCAGCTGAGCATTACAAATTAAAGAAAGCTGCAGAGTGAGCCAGGTAAATGCCAGCTTTGGTGACCTTGATAAACTAGCCCTGGAGTTTCACTTGATGGTGGTGAGGCACAAGAACTGATCTGTGCAATGCCTCTTCCATGCATAGTGTGATGTCACCACAGCGGAGTGACACTCTAGGATTCCCTCCAACATTCTATGATAAAACTCTATGGTTAGAAAACCAAAATGCTGTTTCCACAGAGGAGTAGATTTTTGTGAATTTTCAAATCCCATCTGAAGTATAACATCCAAAGGCATCCAGTGTATAACATCCAACTAGAAGTATCCAATGTTCTCCTAAGCCTACCCTCAACACAAAACCAGTAACAACACAAGAGCTGGAAATCTACTCCTCTGCTTGAAAGGCCTTTTTCTCTGTCTCTTCTGCTTCCTCGCGTTCTAGTTAGACAGAAAGGCCTTGTAGCATTCTGCAGATGAAAGGCTATTTCAGATCAAGTAACTTGGAGAAATCTGCTATCCTGGGGAACATGCTGCTGACATTTCTTCCTTTATTAAGTATGAATGCTCCTGCTGTGACTGTATTACAAAGAAAGACTTTGTCACACAGGCCTTCGAGGAGGCAGGAGGCACTCAAGGCTGCTGTCCCAAATAGGAAAACATTTCCCACCAGTGCTGGCAGCTGAGCAACACAGCTATTTTGATCCATCACTGGAAAGAAACCAAGGAAATAGGACTTCGGCCTTTAAATACAACTGTGGCAATCACAGGTATTTCAGCTCCATTACCAGGTCCTACTATGTGATGAGCCTTCGCCTTAGGATCCAAATATTATCTGGAGATCCAAAGTCTGATCTCCAGATATGTGCATGGGTGTGTGTGTGTGTGTGTGTGTGTGATGAAAGTGCTGCCAAGTCACAGCCAACTTATGGTGACCCTGTAGGGTTTTGAAGGCAAGAGACGTTCAGAGGTGGCTTGCCACTGCCTGCCTCTGCATATTTGGGGGCCATTATTTATTTAGATATTTATACCCCACTGTCCCAATGGGGACCCAAACCAGCTTACAATATTGTTCTCCCCTCCTCCATTTTATCCTCACAACAACAACAACTGCCAGCAATTACCTCCACCAGGCTACCTTCCTCCTCCAAGGATGGATCCTGTCAAACTTATGACCCAATCATCAGGTCTTAGTAAATTATAGGCTCATTCAGCCCTCATCCCTTACAGGGGGCCATTATTTATTTAGATATTTATACCCCACTGTCCCAACGGGGACCCAAACCAGCTTACAATATTGTTCTCCCCTCCTCCATTTTATCCTCACAACAACAACCCTGTGAAGTAGGTTAGGCTGAGAAAGAGGGACTGGGCCCAGGGTCCCCCAGTGAGCTTCCATGGCAGAGCAGGGATTTGAACCTGGGTCTCCCAAACCCTAGTTTGAAACTCTAACCACTACACCATGCTGGCTCTCTGATTAGGAACAGGGCCATGGCCCAATTCTATTGGGTTAAAAAAAGGGAAGACATTTACTTATCTTCTTGATTTACAAAGACCAATTGGAAACAGGGCAGAGTAAATCAACTTAAGGGAAATGTGTGAAAGGAAAGGTGTTAAATAGTGGGTTTAACACGGCAGAGGCGAAGGCATGGTGATTTCAGCAAGCAGCAGTTTATTACATCTCAACAGGAATGCTTTACATGGGGCAACTGCCCTAACTATATACACCTAAGCCACTCCCAGCCCCCATGCGATTGGTGAGTTCAAATGGCCTCCAGGCTCCAGATTGGCTGGCTGTCCTCAGGGGCCAATCCGCGGGCAGGTTCCAGGATCCTGCCTGCCTTTGTTCTGGGGCTTCAAGCTCCAACTAGGTGGCCTGCCTGGATAAGCCCAGACATGCCTCTCCACGCTCCCTCTAGGTGTCCTGCCAGACAAGTTCAGATCAGTGTTTCCTCTAAGCTGAGTTAGTGTGAGCTGGCTCACAGTTCTTTAGCTTCCAGCTCACACATTTTTGTCTCAGCTCAGGAAGGAGGGCTCCAGAGCAAACTAATGCACGCAGTAGCCAAATTGCTCGCTCACAACTTTAATGCCAGTAGCTCACAAAGTTAGAATTTTTGCTCACAAGACTCCATGTCTTAGAGGGAACACTGGTCCAGGCATGCCTCCAGCAGCAGTTAAGTCAGAGTGGAAGATTGCTCATGTCCAGACATAACAAAAGGGATAAGCTGCCCTGTGCTCAGTGCACAGCTGTGATCTGAATCTTTCCCTCCACAAAGGTTGATCATTATGGTAAAAACAATGTTGGGAGCTCCTGTCATGGGTCTACAGTGTGTAACATGTAGTTTGGCCCTTAGAGAATGGAGACGAGCACTGCAGTACATCCTTTTAGAAACAGATGACCCCAAAATCTACATTGTGTGGAGTGGATCAGTGGGTTCTTAGAGGCTGATGGATTTCACCATGGTCTTAATGTCTCTGTCATGCAACTGGACTTAAGTTTGATTCAGGTTATAGCCTTTTCTGAACAACCTTTAACTATTTGCTGATGTTGCTGGTTAGAGATTAAAAGTAGATGTTACAAGGAAGATGTGAATGCCACCGGGTACTGCAAAGCCGAATTTCTTCCCATACCTTCCCAGGAACATTTAGTAAAAGGAGAGGGATGACACAGTAATTTATCATGGCCTGGATGTGTGGGGTCCCAGGGAGTCATTAGATGCTCTTTAATTAGGTAGGTGACAAATTATCCATGGGAATCCAGCTGCGTTTAGCTGCATGTAGTCATGATCATGATTCTTTGGTCTGATACAAGACTGAGTGTCCCTGTACCCAAGAGGAATTGGATTCTGGTGGAGGTCTAGAGATCATTGTTGCCAGTAGGGAGGAGGTTTTGTGGTAACAATGTCAGAATAGAGTAGAGAGATTTTTAAAATTAAATTTTGTAGAGTTGTGGTTGTAGTCTTTTTTATATGTATTGTTTCGCACCTGGGTTTTATGCTGGGTCTGAAAAGCAGCTGATTTACAAGCTAGGTTTTCACAAGAGGCTACCTCAACAAGCCCCAGAATTTCAGATCGTCCAAAAGAGAAACCCAGTTGCTGTGGAATTAAAGCATAATGTATACTTTCATGGTTCCATATATAAACTGACCAATGAAACAATTGCAGAACATTTTGTAATTGGCTGTATTTTTATATTAGTGTCTAACAGAACCCTGCTTTGGACTCACACTTTTAGAGGTTGTCATATCAGACATCTTCTTGTGCAAGATGAGCAGTTGCCAGGGTGCTGATCATTATGACAGTAAATGGCCCTCATCCCACCTTGCATGGCCATCGGAAAAGCTCTCTAGATGGAGCTGGTAGATCCCCTTCCAACTATCCCTCACTGCTCCAGCTGTCGAAGAGAGTAGTGATGCTGCTGGTCCTCACCCACTTTCCTGTTTCTCATATCAACCTTTATTCTTCTTCTCACCAGATTCAGATATTAAGTGTCTTCCCACTCATTTTCCTTCCTCATTAGCTCTGGCATTGTCTGTTTTCCTGCAGAGTTTGCTTTAACCAGTCCCTTAAGTGGATGGCAACTTCTGTCCACATGATGGCTCATTAAAAGTCTATATTTGGAAACAGATCATATAACATGTTCTGTCACTAAGTAACATAGCATTTAGGTCAGGAGCTCTGAGAACCAGGATTGTTACTTTTCAGAACTAAAAACCTTATTTAAAAATAACAGCTAGATTCTAGTCAAAATAACACCTTAGAGAAAAAGATTTTTGGAGTATGCCCCCAACCTTGGATAGACCAGGCAAGCTCTATCTCTTCAGATCTCAGAAGCTAAGCAGGGTTGGCTCTGGCAAGTACTTGGATGGGAGACCTCCTAGGAATACCAGCAGTTGGGAGGGGGGCAGGCGTTATCCTCCTGGCCCCCAGTAGGGGGTCAGTCACCAGCAGTTGCCATGACTTCCAGGTGTGCACACATGCACACATGAGAAATTAAAAAGAAAAGATTTTTGGAGTCTGAGTCTTCAGGAGTCAAAGCTCCCTTCATCAGATATGGTATCTTCAGCATCTGATGAAGGGAACGTTCACTCTTGGAAGCTCATCATACCTCAAAAGGTTTGTTGGTCTCTACGGTAGTACTGAACTAGAATCTACCTGTTCTAGCCCCAGATACTTTGTTTTCTTGGCCAGTTTGGTGTAGTGGTTAGGAGCACGGACTTTAATCTGGGAGAACCAGGTTTGATTCCCCACTCCTCCACTTGCACCTGGCTGGACGACCTTGGGCAAGCCATAGTTCTGTCAAAGCTGTTCTCTCAAGGACAGTTCTTGAGAGAGCTCTCTCAGCCCCACCTACCTCACAGGGTGTCTGTTGCGGGTAGGGGAAGGGAAAGGAGTTTGTAAGCTGCTCTAAGACTCCGAGTGAAGGGTGGGGTAAAAAATCCAATCTCCTCCTCCTCCTCCTCCTTCTGCAAAACCACAATGTCCAGCAACATACCGTGTTTCCCCGAAAATAAGACACTGACTTATATTTATTTTTTCTCAAGAGGACACACTAGGTCATATACCACAAATGCATAGAAATCATGCTAGGGCTAATT
>NW_015164713.1:382210-391545 GCF_001447785.1 Gekko japonicus | reverse complement strand
CGCTTCCATGTGCTTGCTTACTCACATTTTCCTTACCCCCATCATGACTCTTCTAGCCTCACGGACCCACCATGAATATCAGCAGCCTAACATTCTGAACTTCCTTGTGAAATAAAGCCAAATTATATACTCCTTCAATATTTTGGAAATCAGCAGGGTAACTGCAGAGCTTAACCTGGTCCAGCCCTCGAATCAGGGGAATTACTTTTTCCAGGCTGGCCGAATGAGCACACAGCATTTTGGTGGTGCCCTAGAAGGGCTTGAGGACATGGACCATTTGGGAGAGGGCTAGCCAGTTGTTGGAGTTGATGCTGAACTCCCCTTCCCTGTGCAGGATGGTCATGGAGGAGATGATGTCCTGCATGGTACTCTTCTACTCCACCAAACACACAATCACAACATAGGTGGAGTTCCTCATTCCCCTGCCCCTGCCTCTCATTCAGCAGATGCTGTGCAAGAAGTGGGCTGCCATGCACAGTCAAGTCCCGGGCAAGGACCACATCTCAAGGGGAGCAGCATCCCAAGTGGCCTTGACAAGGCTCCCCGGCCACAGAGCATCCTTCACCACCAGTTGAAGCATGTGTGCTAGGCAGACAATGCCATGGAGGCACACACGCTTCACTTCTGCCAGCAAGTTGGTGCCGGCATCCATGACCATATAGTCATGGACAATGTTGCAGCTTCCCACCCACTCCCTCAGGCTACTCTTTATCATATATTGGCAATGTTTTGTGCTGTGTGGTCTGCATCCATCCCCTGCACATAGAGCAGAACCACTTTGTAGCCCGGTGGCAGGACTGTTCCCTCTTGGGGTCTGGGCTGCGGTCTGATAGCCCTGCTGGCTGCTCCAAAGGTTTGCCATGAAGTGCCCGGTTCTGCCTTGAGCTCTGGAGACCTTAGCCTTGACCATCGCCACTGCTGCCTGTGAAGGGCTATGTCCTCCATGAGGGAGAAGGGTTGGCCCTCCACAGCGATCATCTCGCCAACAATGAAACAAGTGACTGCTTCCTGGGACTGCTTCCAAGTGTGGGGAGCCTTTCTTGGAGGGGCCTCCTGCTCCCCCTCTGCTTCTCACTGCTGAGAGGGAGCCCACTCACTGCCTCTCTTTCCTCCAGTGGTAACATAGTGGGGTGCACTCCTTGCAGGTGCCTGTGCGGGATGGAGGAGGACAAGTGTTGGGGGTTTGTGCCCCTCTGGGAGGCACAGCTGCTTTTTGGTGCCGGGCTGGGAGGGGCCACGGAGGGGGGTGTACTTGAGGTGGGAGCAGCAACAGGAAGTTGGGATGTGGAAAGGGAGGATGCTTCCCTCCCGCCCTCTGAATCACTGCTGTCAGAGTCCTCCTCTCCAATGAGTGTTAGCAACTGCTGGCGTCTGGGCAGTGCTAACAACTCTTTTGCCTCTGTGGGGAGCCCCAGGAACAGATCAGGGGAAGGAGGCTGCAAGACCCCGGGTGATGCCTTGCTAGGGCTGGGCTCCAGTGGCCTGGTAAGGTGGGTTTGGTGCTTGGTACACAGGGGGGAGGAGGGAGGGGGGAGGACTTCCTCCCCCCACAACAAGCACCCTTCACACCCACTTCCACCCTCACAGCACAGAGAGGTGTTCACACACAGGAGGGGTGGGAGGATATTAATGTGGAAGAGTACTACAGTATTACAAAATATGCTTTGTGCATTACAAAGTGTTAAAAGGCACTCTTCCGCTTGCTTCAAATTCCATTTTTGACAAACTGAGGCTGCGGGCACACGGGCAGGAATTCTTCTTCTCCTTCTTCTTCTTTTTCTTCGCTTCCATATGCTTGCTTACTCACATTTTCCTTACCCTCATCATGACTGTTCTAGCCTCACGGACCCACCATGAATATCAGCAGCCTAACATTCTGAAATTCCTTGTGAAATAAAGCCAAATTATATACTCCTTCAATATTTTGGAAATCAGCAGGGTAACTGCAGAGCTTAACCTGGTCCAGCCCTCGAATCAGGGGAGTGACTTTTTCCAGGCTGGCCGAATGAGCACACAGCATTTTGGTGGTGCCCTAGAAGGGCTTGAGGACATGGACCATTTGGGAGAGGGCTAGCCAGTTGTTGGAGTTGATGCTGAACTCCCCTTCCCTGTGCAGGATGGTCATGGAGGAGATGATGTCCTGCATGGTACTCTTCTACTCCACCAAACACACAATCACAACATAGGTGGAGTTCCTCATTCCCCTGCCCCTGCCTCTCATTCAGCAGATGCTGTGCAAGAAGTGGGCTGCCATGCACAGTCAAGTCCCGGGCAAGGACCACATCTCAAGGGGAGCAGCATCCCAAGTGGCCTTGACAAGGCTCCCCGGCCACAGAGCATCCTTCACCACCAGTTGAAGCATGTGTGCTAGGCAGACAATGCCATGGAGGCACACACGCTTCACTTCTGCCAGCAAGTTGGTGCCGGCATCCATGACCATATAGTCATGGACAATGTTGCAGCTTCCCACCCACTCCCTCAGGCTACTCTTTATCATATATTGGCAATGTTTTGTGCTGTGTGGTCTGCATCCATCCCCTGCACATAGAGCAGAACCACTTTGTAGCCCGGTGGCAGGACTGTTCCCTCTTGGGGTCTGGGCTGCGGTCTGATAGCCCTGCTGGCTGCTCCAAAGGTTTGCCATGAAGTGCCCGGTGCTGCCTTGAGCTCTGGAGACCTTAGCCTTGACCATCGCCACTGCTGCCTGTGAAGGGCTATGTCCTCCATGAGGGAGAAGGGTTGGCCCTCCACAGCGATCATCTCGCCAACAATGAAACAAGTGACTGCTTCCTGGGACTGCTTCCAAGTGTGAGGAGCCTTTCTTGGAGGGGCCTCCTGCTCCCCCTCTGCTTCTCCCTGCTGAGAGGGCGTGGACCTCTTCTTCCTCCCACTCACTGCCACTCTTTCCTCCAGTGGTAACATAGTGGGGTGCACTCCTTGCAGGTGCCTGTGCGGGATGGAGGAGGACAAGTGTTGGGGGTTTGTGCCCCTCTGGGAGGCACAGCTGCTTTTTGGTGCCGGGCTGGGAGGGGCCACGGAGGGGGGTGTACTTGAGGTGGGAGCAGCAACAGGAAGTTGGGATGTGGAAAGGGAGGATGCTTCCCTCCCGCCCTCTGAATCACTGCTGTCAGAGTCCTCCTCTCCAATGAGTGTTAGCAACTGCTGGTGTCTGGGCAGTGCTAACAACTCTTTTGCCTCTGTGGGGAGCCCCAGGAACAGATCAGGGGAAGGAGGCTGCAAGACCCCGGGTGATGCCTTGCTAGGGCTGGGCTCCAGTGGCCTGGTAAGGTGGGTTTGGTGCTTGGTACACAGGGGGGAGGAGGGAGGGGGGAGGACTTCCTCCCCCCACAACAAGCACCCTTCACACCCACTTCCACCCTCACAGCACAGAGAGGTGTTCACACACAGGAGGGGTGGGAGGATATTAATGTGGAAGAGTACTACAGTATTACAAAATATGCTTTGTGCATTACAAAGTGTTAAAAGGCACTCTTCCGCTTGCTTCAAATTCCATTTTTGACAAACTGAGGCTGCGGGCATACGGGCAGGAAAATGCGGGGGGGGGGGAAGCGTAGCTGTTTGCCCCGGGGCTAAAAACGTGCAGTTGTGCGAGCAGACCTAGCGTGGAGGTCCCGTGGTAGGGGGGAGGTGCCAATCACTCCACAGTCCTGCAGTGCGGCAAAGAAGCGGGGCAGGGGGCAAACGAGATTGTTGGTTTTTTTTAAAAAAAAAACCAACTCAAATGTGCGCATGCTCCCTTGGGTGCTTGTGCGCATCCGTGGAGACTTTGGGGGGAAAAAACCTTTTTGCAAGGGGACATGGGCGGGAGCCGGAACTACCACCAGAAACACGATCAGATGCCCGCCCTTGCCCCGCGGTTTCCGGAAACTAGTACCTCTGAGGTACTAGTTTTTTACCACGCATCTTCCGCGGGAAGCCTCGGGTTCTTCACGGGAGCTCGACGCTTCCCAGATGTGGCGGTGAGATCGCACCCGAAAAATCCGCCTATCTTCCGTCCCTCTAGCGTGCCTAATGCTTCGTGTGACCGCAGCCTGAGTTTTATTTTATATAGTCAAAGCATTCACTTTATTAGAGCTGAAATCCCAAACTCTTGGAGAACATCTGGTGATGTCATCAGGCTCCATTGAGCTTGATAGGGAGTAATAGGATGACAATTGGAGATTTGAGGGTGGTACCTGAGGAGGATGGAAGTGGCGGGAGTTTGGTGGCATTATTTATTCTACAGAGCCCACCCTCCGAAGCTGCCAGTTCTTACAGAGGAACTAATTTCTGAGCTATCCCATCTTTTTTCTCATGATGAGCGGTGGGGACTTAGCTGCTGGGTGCTTCGGTTGAGGACCCCACACTTTTGAACCTGCACCTGACATTTCCCCCAAAAGCACTTTCCTGGGGGCACCAACTTTGGGGGTGTCATAATTTGGGCCCCCTAGATCCAATCCCCATCAAACTTGGCATGTAGGTAGATGAGAGTCACCCTGAGATCCCCTGTGAGTTTGGTGTCTCTAACAGACCCAGGGACTGTTCTACCATTCATGGACCTCACAAATGGAACCAGAACATTTAGTCCTGAAAAGTTTGTGACGGTTCATGGTTTGCGAACCAGGCACGCCATGAACCACAAATTGAACTGCATTGTCCCAGTTTGTGCCCATTCCTAATAGTTGTTAGCAGCAGCAGATTCTAATCTGGAGAAGTGAGTTTGATTCCCCACTCCTCCACATGAAGCCTGCTGGGTGACCTTGGGCCAATCACAGTTCTTTCAGAACTCTCTCAGCCCCACCTACCTCACAGGATATCTGTTGTGGGGAGAGGAAAGAAGGGTGATTGTAGGCCACTTAGACACTCCTTAGAGCAGAGGAAAGCAGGCATAAAACCCAACTCTTTTCTTCTTCTTCAGTCCAAAGCAGAATTACAGTACCTTTCTAAATCTATTAATTTCTGTGAAGGAAGTAACTCTGCTAAGGTTTGCACTGTAACACCTGCAACTACAGATTCTCAGTTACATTTTCTTTTTTTAAAAAAATCTGACATTACCACTATAATCGATCCTAAATCCAAATGCTGGAGTTTGATGGAGCTGTTCTTGCCAGTTTACATCCATTATTAAATTCCTACCGGATTCCTTACCCGTTTAGTAAGCGGCCCTGACAGTAATTGAAAACTAAATTTAACAAATGACCCATTTGTTATCGTTGTTGTTATTCTTTCATAACAAAATGGCTTGAGTAAAAAAGCACTTTGCATTTCATAATTAACCCCACCCCAATATTTCTGAAAGACAAATTTGTTTGGGAGCATTATGCAGTTTAATCGCACACATATTGCTGGTGCCTTTGCAATATTATTGCTAATTAAAGAAATTGATATGATTCAGTGGAAATATAACACAGACATTTCATTGAGGAAGGAGAATACATTGCCACAAGCGTTGTTGGAATACAATACAGAAATCAGACCCTGGCAGATGTTCATATGGGATTCAGGGGTTCTTTTGAATTGGAAATAGTAACCCTTTCACACACTAAGGGGAGAAGAATAGAAGTATTATATACCCGGCTTGATGTACTGGTGGTGTAGTGATTAAGAGCAGTAGACTCTGATCTGGAGAACTGGGTTTAATTCCCCACTCCTCCACAAGCAGCTGCTGGTGTGACCTTGGGCCACTCACAGTTCTCTTAGAGCTGTTCTCTCAAGAGCAGTTCTCTCAGAGCTCTCTCAGCATGTCTGTTGTGGGGAGAGGAAGGGAAGGTGATTGTAAGTACTCTGAGACTCCTTGTGAAGGGTGGGGTATAAATCCAACTCCTCCTCCTCCCCCCACCTCCTCTCAAAGTGGCTTACAATCTCCGTCCCATCTTCTCCCTGCAAAAAACGACTGGGAGAGCTCTGAGAGAACTGTGACTGGCCCAAGGCCACTCAGCAGGCTTCATGTGGAGGAGTGGGGAAACAAACCGGCTTCCCCAAATTGGAGTTTGCCACTCTTAATCACTACGCCATGGCTCAGAGGCAGAGCATCTGCTTTGCATGCAGAAGGTCTCAGGTTCAGTCTCTGGCATCTCTGGTTAAAAGGATCAGGTAGTAGATGATGTGAGAGACCTCTACCGGAGAGCCACTGCTACTTAATATTGACTGACCTCAACCAATAGTCTGATTCAGTAGCTGTGGGCAGACGACCTGTCAATATGTTGATTCACTGTGCAGGGAGAGAGAGCATGCATTCACTGTCCCCTTCCCATCTCCATGCAGTTGCCTAGTCATCTGCACGGTGTGGACATGTGGAGGAAGTGCCTGCACAATCCCCTCTTCGCAATTTGCAATATTCAGAAAGCAGTGTCACTGATCATGGAGTGTATGCACGGGCACTTCCTCTGCACAGTTGCTCCATGCAGATGACTTAGCAATCACGGGGGGGGGGGCAGTGCACTTGCACCCGCTCTCCCTCCCTGCATGGTGAGTCAATACATGGATGTATCCTTGGCACAGGGTTTCCATAAAGCAACTTCATGTATTTATTCACAATCTGTATACCTGAGTTCAGTGTATGGTTCCCATGTGTAGTCTGTGACTCTTGTACCTGTACACATATTCAGTCAATGCTTGTATACCGATACACAGAATTTGGTTCTTGGATTTTTTACTCAGAACAGCAAACAAAAAACTGTGTGCATAGACAATATGTGTACAATATAATGTGTGACAGGCCTCATTGTGTCATGCTATTCTGTATATATGCAAGAGAATCCACTGAATTTGCCTTGACCTGGATAGCCCAGTAATGTATGGCTGTGAGAGTTGGACTATAAGAAAGGCTGAGCGCTGAAGAATAGATTCTTTTGAATTATGGTACTGGAGAAGACTCTTGAGAGTCCCTTGGACTGCAAGACGATCAAATCAGTCAATCCTAAAAGAAATCAACCCTGACTGTTCCCTGGATGGCCAGATAATGAAACTGAAGCTCAAATACTTTGGCCACCAAATGAGAAGGGAGCACTCACTGGAGAAGACCCTGATGCTGGGAAAGATTGAAGGTCAAAGAAGACGGGGACGGCAAAGGATGAGATGGTTAGACGGTGTTATCGATGCAACGAACATGAAATTAAGCAAACTCTGGAGCACGACAGAAGACAGGAGGGCCTGGCATGATGTGGTCCATGGGGTCGTGAAGAGTCGGACTCGACTGTGCGACTGAACAACCACAAGGATAGCCCAGGCAAGCCTGATCTTGTCAGATCTTGGAAGCTAATCAGGGACAGCCCTGACAAATATGTGGATGGGAGACCTCCAGAGAATACCAGGATAAAGAGGCAGAGCCAGGGTATCAAGTCGCTTCTCTGAATGTCCTCCGTGCCCCAGTAGGAGTTGCCAGAGGTTGCCATGACTTCCAGACATGGGCATACAGACACACATAAAATGCAAAGGATATACCCCAAAAAAAGACAGAATCCACTGAATTTCACTGACATGGCGGCTTGCCCACAGGTGAATTCCGTTAATTAAACTTCATCCATTATCTGACTCATTTTTGTTGCTCTTGTCTAGAGCAGCATCTCATCTGTGAGCTTCTTGGCAGCTGATTTGGTTAGAATCTCATACGTAGCACAGCCTGGGGCTCCTTGCACAAAACAGCATCTCTGTGTTCACTCCACTCCCCTCTGCCTGTATTCCATGGCACATGACAGTCCCATGATGTCATCAAGTTGTGCATTTCCCTGCCCCTGTTTCACATCACTGAGGGAAAGTACTAGAGGATGATACCCTGGAATGGGATACATGATATATGATCCTTCTAATTACAAAGGGGCGCGAAGCTGCCAATTTTGATAGCAGTTCCACGTCAAGCATAATGGCATGCATAAAGTAGGCTCCTCTGTTTTGTTTGTTCTGTGCTTTCTTCCATTTCTCTCTAATGTCAATTTAACTTGGAGAATGTCTGGAACTGGGGCACATACAATTGGCTGTGAGTTTTAGTTCCTTCAGCTCACTTCCATCTTATGCCTCTCCGTGCTACTGATCCATTGGTGTGGCTTGATAAAACACTGCAAACATTTACATAACATTTGGTTTTGTGTGCTGTTTTAGTGATGTAAAATGTGAAATAAGAAAATGAACAAACAGGATTCCTTATGCCTCAGTTTCTTTTGGAAACAAGACCAGATGATTCTGGACTTTAGAATCCAGGATTAAATTGAAGTGAAAATTTCGGAAACATGCTGTTCCACACAGCATACAGAGAAGTCGTTGTTGGGAAGCATTCACATATATAGTCTCCCTCCTAGTACGCATCTCTATGTAGTCTGACATGGTGATGTCTAGGAGCAGTTTTACCACATGATTTGCTGATTATGTACAGCAGGGTCAACCATAGCAGTCTCTGGTGCCCCATTAGTCCTTGATGACATCTCTTTAAGAAAGGTGTATGAGAGAGAACAACTTGCTGTAAAGAGGAGCAACATAACCTTGAATTTGCAGCTTTCTGGTCACAGGTGAATTTTGTTAATTAACCTTTTAATTAATCTTGCTATACCCTCTCCATAATGTCACCTTCTTTCTGCTTACTTCAATCTGTGTACATTCCGCTAAACCAAGACAATCCACATCGCCCTCTCATAAATAAATACTGAAAACTGCTATTACCTCTAGTCTAAAAGGGTTTGCAAGATGCTGGAACAGAGCTGAAGAGAGCGCTCCCTCAGCAGTATGTCAGATATATAATAAGGATAGATACAGTTGTTAGAGTTTTCCTAGGGATTGTAGTTGTTGGAATCAGTCATGAAGAAAAGTTGAAGAAGAAGAGTTAGTTTTTTATACCCCACTTTTCTCTACCCAAAGGAGGCTCAAAGCATCTTACAATCACCTTCCCTTTCTCTCCCCACAACAGGCATCTACTGAGGTGGGGCTGAGAGAGCTCTGAGAGAATGGTGATTGGCCCAAGGTCACTCAGCAGGCTTCCTGTGGAGGAGTGGGGAATCAAACCCAGTTCTCCAGATCAGAGTCCACTGCTCTTAACAACTGCACCAAACATGCTTCTGAATTCTCACTAATAATACTGCCTCCTCCCATACTGTCCAGCTAGTATTTATTTATTTATTTATGCTTTCAGCTTGTATCCCACTCAAACCCCAAGGGGTCTCTGAGCGGCTTACAGTTACTCTTTATCCCTATCTATGGCCACACATAGTCATGGGTGGGGACTGCCCTACCAGCACCCAGTGGAGGAACTTGCTGTTCTTTTTCGGTTCGGCTTATTGTCGGCTTGGCTTTCGGTTTGGCTCCTCTTCTTCTCCTTCCGGTGGTCTTCGGCGGAGCCATCTGGCATG
>NW_015164713.1:369425-382145 GCF_001447785.1 Gekko japonicus | reverse complement strand
CTCCGCCGGCACCCGATCCACCTCTGGTGTTCGGCCTCCTTGCCGCCACTGATCTCCACTTTGTTTGTTTGTCACCACCACCGCTTGTCATTTCGCCGCCGCCGCCGCCCGCCGCCGATGCTCCATCAAACCCCACAACGGAGGAGGGTGCCCCCTGCCACCTAGGGCTGGTACCCATTTATCTACTTGCTCTTTGATGTTATTTTGCTTTTGAACCGCTGGGAGCTGGGACTAGGGCCAGGAGCTCACCCTGGCTGCGGTGGGTTTCAAACCGCTGTAGCAGCTGTTCGCAGATGTTACCAGCAGGTGTTTAACCGCCTGCACTACCGCTCCCTAGTATGGTGGAAGATCTCAACTGGGCAGTGGGAGAAAAACAGCCAGCCAAATGAGGGAGTGCACTTGGCATCCCCATGCAATGACACAACTTCTGGTGCAACCTGGAACTGATGTGATAGAGTGTTCTATTCTGGTGCAACCTGGAGCTTGGATGATTGATAGAGTGTCACCCTGGTGCGATGATGTGTCAGGGAGTAATAGTTGATGTAAGTTTTGTGTTTGATTGTTTATATGGCACTGCTCCTTTAAGACTGAACTGTGTGGCATTCTGGGAAAATGGAGATGGCAGTTAAGCAGACTTTAGTGCTGGAGCGCTTTTGCTCTTGAAAGCATTTTAGTTCATGTTTGGTGTGTTTTCTACACATCCTACCTTTTTCCATGAGTGGGGTGTAGCAATGATGTCACTTCTGAATCACACCAGAAATTGTAACATCATACAGGGATGATGATTAGCTCTCCTCAGTAAGTTCCTGACTACGCTCATCTCCTGCTGTTTGCCAAGACACACCTAGCAATCCCATGTCCAGCCTACCAACTAAGATTTTCCTCGTAAGCTCTGCCCTCCCTGCCCCAACTTTTAGAGGTGAGGTGAGTGGCAACCAGGGATGGCTTTTTCAGCCGTGGCACCTCATTTGTGGATTGCCCTTCACCTTGAGGGGGGCTTGGTGCCTACTTCCATTTAAGCCAGTCTTTTAACTCAGGATTAATCTTTTAACCTTGCTTTTAGAGTCTGCTTCTAGCCTGAACTATTTTATGCAACTTCTTTTAAGCTGATCAATGTTATTTGCTGTTTTAATGCTCTGGCTGTGTTTTTAATGTGGTGTTATTTGTTAACTCTTACCTTTTTATTATATTTTTATTTTGTAAGCTGCCCATAGAAGCTTCTCTGGAGAGGCATCATAGATATTTGCTAAATAAATAAACAAACAGAGGTCAGATCTCCAAGGTCTTCAGAGCAGGGTTTCCCCCGTCCTTTTATTTGAGATCCTTTAACTGGAGCTGAATAGAGGACCTTTCAGCTACTAGACCAGAGCTCTGCCACTGAACTCAAGTTCTTGAATCAAAGCCAATGTTTGCTGAATGTACCTATCAACGGAGAGGACAGTTTCTCTGGATTGTAGTTTCTCCACAAATCGAGGAAAGGTGTCATCATTCACGGATATTTGCATCTTCCTCATGACTTCTACCCCCAGTATTTTTGCTGTAACGTGCACCGATTGACAGGCCAGCAAGGTTTCCATGGTGATATATATACAGTACTTCAAGCATGTGATTTTCTTCAAAAATTCAGAAACAAAAACCACTGTGGCTGGCATATTTGCAAGAGCACGGTAATTCTCATCCCACTGGTTTTTGCTTGTTCATTTTTTAAACTTCATTATAGGACATGTGTGTGAGCATGTGGCACTGGTTTTAAAACAGCTTTGTGGGCTGCTGGTATGCTTCCAAGCTCAATCCAGGATGCTGGCTCTTACCTTAAAAGACCTTCAGAACCCACATACCTGAGGGACTGCCTCTCCCTATATACATCCACATTTGAGGTGTGCCAACAACTTTTTTCCTTGTAGTTCCATCCGTTTGGCAGGTGTAGCTGGACTCAGTGAGGACTTTGCCCTTCATTGAAATGCAATTCCTACTCTTTGGGAAAGCTTTCCAGGGGGGGCCTAGGTTGTTTTCATTGCCTTTTCTCATTTCCAAAAGCTTGAAAAAGTATTTTTGGTAGGGCTTTTGGCTGTTGTAAATGGAAGGCGAGTTGATGCTTTGAGGGAACTGTTTCCATTTTTTTGCTTCTGGTTTTATGTCGAGGTTTACATAGTAATTGTGTTCATTATAATCTGTCATAATAATGATGATATTGATAGAAGAGATGGACTGTATTTATTGATCGATTTAGATACTGAACAGTTTAGACATGCTGAGCAGCTTATACCCTGCCTTTCTCCCCAGAAGAAGAAGAACATGCCATCAAGTCACAACTGATTCATGGCAACCACATCCAAATGGTGTTCTGGGCAAAAGACAAGCAGAGGTGGTCTGCCATTGCCTTTTTCCACACAGCAACCCCAATCTTCCTTTGTGGTCTCCCTTCCAACTACTAACCATCACAGACCCTGCTTCGCTTCCAAGCTCTGACAAGCTTGGGCTAAACTGGGCTGTTTAGGGGGATGGGGACCTAAACTGGCTTACAGGATCATTCTCCTTTTTTCCATTTTATCTTCACAATGACATCCCTGTGAGGTGGGTTGGGTGGAGAAAAGCTGACCTCACTCAGCAAGCTTCTGGGGCAGTGTAAGGATTCAAACCCAGCTCTCTCAGATCTAACCACTATACCATAAAATGTGATTTTGGTTATGGAATCCACCATTTCCCACCATTCTCTTTCTCTGATGTGTCTCCCTCTCTCCATTATGAGCCTGAAAGCAGAGTCCGTGTCATCGGCGTTGCCTGACATACAAAATATTATGAGTACGAAGGCCCCGGGCATACGGGCCGGCTGAAACGCTGCTACTCCGAGCCGCTCCAAACTTCAGTGCGGCGGGGGGCCTGGATGCGGCGGCGCAAGGACGCGCCGCCGATCCCACAGCCCTGCCTGCGCCGCACCAATGGTTGCAACCACCTAGAGAGGTGGTTGTTTTTTGCGGCACGGTATGGGCCGTTGGAACGGATCGGGGACGGAGACGGCACGCTCGCCAGATGTTGAGGTGAGATCGCGCCTGTTTGCTCCGCCCCGGTTCTGTCCCGCTCCCGGCCCAAATGGGCTCGTATAAAGGCAAAGAAGAAGTGGGAGAAAAAGAAGAAAGCTCACCCCTCATGCGTTCTTCAGCAAAGAAAAAGCAATCCAAACAGAGCATAAGATGAAAGACTTATGCCAAGAAATAAACTATCTGGCTTTGTTGACTGTATTAAAATTTAATTTTTATCGCTTTGTGTATGTAGTGATATTTTCCAATTTTCACTGTTCTTCACAGAGTATATGAATCTATATTATAATATGATTGGTGCGGGTAGTTTTTCATTTTAGTACTCAATGCTATTAACATTTTAGCATCCTGTTTTACAAATCTCCTGTTTACACATCACTGGGAAAGTATTTCAAAATGTGCCCACCCATATTTATTTCACGGTTCTCCTCTGCGTCTCCGATACCACTTTATGTAGCAGTGTTTATAATTTCCATAATACAATCAAAAGAGCAACATTATTACTATTTCATAAGGATGCCTTTGCAAATGTTAAAACAATATTAAAACATTTGTAAAAAAAAAAGTATGCTATCTAATCTCCCATCATTTTGCTATCATTTGTCACAAGGGGGGGGGAAACACATTTAGAAATAAAAAGTGGTCCTAACAAAATATCTATTAATTTAGAAAACTGAAAGTTGGCATTTTTTAGAGATTAATTTTTATTGTTTGCTTTAAGTAGTAGTTTAAATATATTTTATGAAATGTGAGCGTAAGACTGTCCATACGCAATAAGGTTAAGAACTTCAGGATGCTGATTGCTTCCATTCTCAGGATCGCTGAGGCTGACCTGGTGTGACATGTTTTCAGAAGACTTGAAGGTTTTTTAAATCTCAAATTATGCCTGCTGTCTCAAGTTCCAGGACTAAGTTTCACCCACTTGCAGGATTTGTTTATACTGCCATTCAGACTTGATCCCAATCCCAACAAAGTGGTATAATGTACAAAATCCCTGGTTTTTTAAAGAAATGTTCTATCTTGAGCCTTTTATGGAACACGAAAAACAACTGGACAAGAGAAGCTCCCTTGGGAGGGAGAGTCAGCATGGTGTAGTGGTTAAGGGCTGCTGACTCTAATCTGGAGACCTGGGTTTGATTTCCCACTCTTCCTCCACATGAACCCAGATGGGTGACCTTGGGCCAGTCACTGTTTCTCTCAGAACTCTCTCTCAGCCCCACCTCCCTCACAAGGTGCCTGTTGTGGGGAGAGGAAGGCAAGGCAATTGTAAGCCACTTTGAGACTCCTTTGGGTAAAGAAAAGCGAGGTATAAAAACCTGCACTTCCAAAGATGTGTTGCAGCCACAGAGAAGGTCTTTTCTCTCCTGGTCACTTACCATAGGTTAAATATTGTGGGTGCACCGAGAAGGGGTCACTTACCATAAGTTATTGTGGGTGCACCGAGAAGTGTCACTTATGATAGGCTAAATATTGTGGGTGCACCTCCAATGACACTAACTGCTCACGGACTGCACTGACTATCCCCATATGTTCCCCAGAAAGCCTTACACTCTTCTAAACAACATTTTCTGGTGGTCCCCAGCCCCAAAGGCATCTGCTTAGCCTCAACCAGGGCCAGGGCCTTTTCAGCCCTGGCTTCGGCCTGTTGGAACTCTCTAACAAGTGAGACTAGGGCTCTGTGGGACCTATTACAGTCCCTCAGGTCAGTCCCTCAGGTCAGTCCCTATTACAGTCCCTCAGGTCATGCAAAACAGAGTTGTTTCACCAGGCCTTTGGTTGAGGTGGCAGGTGCCTGGGTATGGCCTCCCCTGCTTCACCCTGTCCTCCATATTCTATCTACAAATGATGTTCTCACCTAATTCCCAAATATCTGTTCCATTGGGCATACATGCAAAAATCTCTTGGGAATTTGCACATTTGTTCTGCCATCTTAAATTATGGGGTTTAAAATTGCCATCTTAAATTATGGGGGTTTAAATTATGGGGTTTAAAATTGACTATTGTTTTATTGTTTTAAATGTTTTATTGTGTATGTTGTGAGCTGCTCTGAGCCTGCTTGTGGGGGAGGATGGGTTATAAGCATAATAATGCAATTAAATATTTATTGATTTATTTCTATATTTGAGGACTTAAAGACACTCTGTTCACAAAAATCCAGACAGTCTCTGAATGAACTGGGGAGCCTGTGTGATGCAATGATTAGAGTGCCAGCAAACTCTAGAAGACCTGGGTTCAAACCCACACATTGCCATGAAGCTCATTGAGGAATCTTGTCAGCCATCTTCTCTAAGCCCAACTTACCTCACCTGATTGTACTTCAGAGGGATGTTGAGAAGACACAGAATAGGGGGGAGGGGAGATTCAGCTATGCTGCTCCAGACAGTATGCAGATGAGTTGTATAAAAACATATACGGTAGCTCAAATGCATTTTAACACAATGGCCATTAGCACTGGGACATTTATTTGTCGTTCATTTAGCTAAGCAGGCTCTAGCCCAGAGAGGCTTTTACCACAACAATGAATGAAAACTTGGCATTGCTGCTGGACTGTTCAATTTCCTGAGGATTCAAATAAAGACAAGGAGGATTCTATCTGTCACAGGTTTCTCCCATGTAGTTCTCATCTCCTCCACCCTATCTACACAACCACCTTTTGACATAGGTTAGGCTGAGTATTGGTGGCTGGCCCAAAGGTGAGTATTTGAACTAGGGTCTTCCCAGACTGACAGTTTAACCACTGCATAACACTGCCCATGTTAACATACTCTCGTGTCTATCTTTTTTTACTAAATAAACCAGGGTAACCATCACAACAAAAGATTGTGGATGGCGACATGGCAAGGGGGCTGCTACATTGGCTGTGGTGCTATGTCATACCTGGAAGGGACATAGGGTAGCTCTCTGAATTGCCAGAAACTCTTACGGTGGTTTTTTTTTTCTGAAAGTGACGTAGCACAGCACATGACAGTGCCAATTTTTTCGCAAAAAAATATCCTGCTGCTTCTAGTGATGGAAGGCAACAGGGGTTGGGGGGAGGAGACCTACTTGGCAGAGGGTTTAAATCAGGGGCGGATTAAGGCTCACTGGTGCCCTAAACACTGACCAGTCTTGGTGCCCCCCTCCTTCCCACACTGACCCAGTCCATTTTAGTTGTTGACCTGTCTGACCAGATATACAATGCAGGTTGCAGCAATACAAACATTTATTCATATGATAACACAATATACTGTACAAACTAAGCTTTTCACCCTTTTCCCAACTTTGTGGTGCCCCCTTTGGCCCTGGTGCCCTAAACACATGCTTAGTCTGCTTAATGGTTAATCTGCCCCTGGTTTAAATCATGCCTTTCCCTCAGCTGGGACCATCAATTATATTTGTATTTGGGATATTCTTGACTGTGCCTTCTCCCTTCTGGACCCAGGTGTCAGGAACTCAGGCTCTTACTCCTTTGCATATTAGGCAACACACCCCTAATGTAGCCAATCCTCCAAGAGCTTACAGAGCTCTTCTTACAGGGGCTACTGTAAGCTCTTGGAGGATTGGCTACATTAGGGGTGTGTCGCCTAATATGCAAAGGAGTTCCTGCTACAAAAGGAGCCCTTGAAGTTCAGACCCAACCTAATGAGGCTGATTAAAGCCAGTGTAATATAATGGTTGGAGCTGCAGTGGCTCAAGTGGTTAAGACGCTGAACTGCAGGCTGTGGAAGGTCGGTAGTTCAGTAGTTCGAGACCCGAGTGTGCCACATGACGGATTGAGCTCCTGTCTCTAGTTCCAGCTCCTGCCAACCTAGCAGTTCGAACGCAAGAAATTGCCAGTAGATAAATAGGTACCTCTTCAGTGGGAAGGTAACAGCGTTCCGTGTGCCTTGGTGTTTAGTCATGCCGGTCACATGACCACAGAAATGTCTTCGGGTAGCGCTGGAACTTCGGCTTTGAAACGGAGATGAGCATCGCAACCCTAGAGTCGGATTCGACTGGCTTTCAAGCAAGGGAACCTTTACCTTTAATGTAATGGTTAAAGGGTCAGTGTGGTGGACCAGCCACTGCTTGGTAAGAGCGAGGACTCCTCAGGGGAGTAGGGGCCCTGTGTAGCCAGCCCACAGCCAACAACAGCCGACCAGCGGAGGAATGAGGTTCAGGCATTCCCTGATCTGCAACAGACAGCTGGTGCAGAGTCGCTTCAGCTCTCCAGCTCTGACCTGGCAGCCAAAGGCCAGCCACCTGCCCCTCATTTCCCCAGGGTCACCACACCCTTGGAACAATGCTCAGAAAAAACTTACAGGCTAGGCATCAGAGTGCATATCTCTTGGCTCAGCACCAGCTGTCTGCTGACAATGGGGATGAGTCACCACAGTGGCTTCACTGAGTAGCAGGTTGCATGCATGCTGTTTTGGCTAGTGGCTAAAAAGAGTCACAAGGGGAGCTCATGGGTGTAGATGCAATGTCTGTTAGACACTGAACTTGCCAACACTGACTTGACTGATCCTGTCTCCTGAACTTGACTGAAACCTGACTCCTGAACTGTTTGTAACATTGAGCTTCTGACACTCCCTCTGGACTTGTTTCTATTGGCCCTTTGGTGGACGCTCTTACCTGGCACTGAAGGCCTGTTCCAGCAGCAGCCTGACTCACAACAGTCAGACTGGGAAGCCCCGGGTTCAACTCCTCACCTGTCGAGGATACATACTGTGTAACCTCGCATCAATCACTCTCTCTCAGCCTCACCTACCTCACAAGGCAGTCATGAGGAGAAAATAATAGACAGGAGAACCTTATATGTTGCCCAGCACTTGGTGGAGGGAGGGCAAGATAAAATGTGATAGAAAGCTCCTGTGAAAGGAAGGGACTTCCGTCTGGGCGTTTGTGTCAACGTGAGTGCCGGCTGTTTAATATTTGGACTGTGTATAGCTATGAATCCAACGGGGATTGTGAAGGAAAAGAAAAGTTTGAATTGTGACAGCGAAAAGTGCCTCATGAGCACTTATAAAAGTCAACAATTGAAGAGGAGAATCCAGCGAAGAGATTGGGAGCGGATAAAAGCGAAATTGAAATTAATACCATTCTCAAAGCTGGAGATCTCCGGGCATGGCATGAAAGGAAGACGACTTATAGCACAGGAACTGAAAGAGTTAACAGCGACCCGAAGGAGGAGGGGAAGAAGCCGGAGGGAGAGAAAAACAGAGGAAGCCCCTCCCATCACTGAGAGTGGAAAAGTAACCAGCACGTAAAAGAAGCGGTTTTGAATGTGCCCTGAAGAGACTTTTTAACAGAAATTCAAAGGAACATTACTAACATACTAATACAGAAAGTAACTGGAATGGAAAAAAGATGTTTGACAACACGCAGAAGAAGCCTTTGATGATTGGACATTACTAACAGTTTAATCTAACAGTTAATAGATCACTCAGCTTTCTCTCCGTCCCACTATATACCTTCCCTATTTTTCTTTTTAAGCGAAACTCCTCCCCTTTTTAGGGGAGTCAATACAATCTTTATACAAAAAAAAAAGAAAGCTCCTGTGAAAGGGGAATGCTCAGGATGCAGAGCTCCCCTGACAGGTGCATCAGGGCACTGAGAGTGTACAACATCAGCTCCTGTGACTGGCAGGCGGTCTGAAGCCTTCAAATTAGCTAACCTTAGCATAAATCCTACTAGCTTAACTTTTGGCTTTTAGGCTTATCCACACAACTTTGTACTCCATCTCTAGTCACGGATTTCAGGGATCCCGAGTTTGAAGAACATGCCCTCTGAGGCTAGATTTAGGTTAGGCCAGTGTCAATAGTTGTTGTGGCTGGGCATATACTAAGCTCCTCAAGCAGGGGGCCTATCATCAACTGGAGCTTACCAGTTAAATTGTGATAGGCGTTGGGGGAAGGTCAAGAAGCAGCAAGGTTTCCATTGCTTCAAGTGTCTCCAAAGACCAGGGCAACATCTGGCATGAGCTCCTAGTTCTCCTGTGAGTTCCAAGGGGTCCCAACTGATACTCAAGGCTCCACAAAAAGAAACCTCCCCAGTAACAATCCAGCCAACCATGCAGTTAACCTAGTCCTAGTACCATGAACATGCCACAGAGCAGATTAGGCCATTGGGTCCATGCCACTTCTAGTATTCTGACCGGCAGTGGCACTCCAGGGTCTGAAGCAGGTGGTCTTCTCATCACTTGCTATTTGAGCTTCTTTAACTAGAGGTCTCAAAAACTGAACTCAGGACCTTCTGTGTGCAAAACATGGGCTCTATTCTGGAGTTACATTCCACCCTCCATGTAGTAAATCACCATATATTCAACAAAGTGGTCTCTAGCTTGTTAAGTCTGAAGATGCCACCAAGCTAATTCGTTTTGCTGCCTACAGCTCCAGTACCTTTCAAGTTTGGCATGCCCTAAGATGACCTTGGGAACTGTGCAGTACAATCTACTCCTCATTAGTGTTTTCCCTCAGCATATTAGGGAGTATAATGAAAACAGCAACTGAGCGCTTTCATTTGGAAGATACCCCCCTGACACATACTTTGCCTCCCTTCAGAAATCCAGACTAAAAATAAGTGTGGTGTCTGAAATATTAAGAGCTAACTTAATGTTCCTTGTCAAAGCTGTACCACAGAATGCAGTCCTGATCCGGTCCCTTCGATAGCCATTTAAGAAGATGCAGTAAAAAGAAACACGGTTCCACCAAGAGGTAATTAGCTGTAGAGCAATTCATTTCAGGAGGCTGAAAGGGGGTGACATCAGTTGTCTAATTAAGCAACACTGGTATGGAAACTTTATTTATATATAAATAACTATATATATATAGTTATATATATAACTATATATATAACTTTCCTGACCTGCATGGGTGAGTCATTCCACTGAACAGGAGCCACAATTAGGGATGGGCATAAACTGATTTATGGACCAAATTTTGTGACAAACTGGGCTGGTTCATTGATTCGTGAACTGTGATTCATGCAATCATGTTGTTTGCAAACCACCGATGAACCGCAATGTTTTTGTAGCAGTTCATTCAGTTTGTAAGAGGGTTCTCTTTAAATACCCTCCCTTCACTTGTTGCTGAGGCATGCCACAGTGGCATGTAGGTCTCTTTAAATGCCCTCCCTTCACTTGCTGAGCTCCCCCCAGCTCACAAACCTAATGAACCATGAACTGCTTCTCCACATGCAGCTGCTGGTGCCTGTTGTGGGGAGGGGAAGGGAAAGGGCGAGGTATAAATCCAATCTCTTCTTCTCTTCATCATGCATATGCAGGTTTTGTCTAAAATGAGATAGATACACCCCCCCCCCTTTTACATGTGAACAGGGGTTGGCCCATCTCTTCACCCTAACAGGGCTAATGACAGCTGGAGTGTGAATGTCAATTCATATCAGGGAATTGGCTCAGATGTATTTACATGAAAAGGATCATCAGAAAATCTCAGCAGTTTGATCATTGCCCATCCTTTCTCCTCACAGATCTCTTACACCTCACCTGGTTTGGCCCTGCCTTTCATTGGGAGGGAGCTGTTTCCATATAATTCCCCTCCCTAGTCCATGCTGGCTATTTTGTAAAGTTATGGGAGACTGTTGATTATCTGAATATTTAGCAATCAGAATATTAAGTGTTATAAAGCAGCAGATGGGTTTAAGTTCAGATTTTCATTTGTTATTTTCTGAGAGCATTCCTTACAGGGGGGGGGAACGGAGAATAGCGTAACACGAATATATCTGTGTCTAATGCAATGATGACATTAAGTGTAAATGGTCTTAGCAAGTGGGGAAACTTCAGTACTGCTATCCTTGCTTGTAAGCCTTTCCTGAAGGATACTATATTGCAAAGCACCGAACCATTGCAGTTCTGTCGGTTTTAAAACCTACATGAAAACCAGGTATGCAAAAAGAATTCTGATTTCATTTACTCAGCTTGAACAACAGCATTTCGAATTGTTTCTTTTCTGAACGAGTACAGAGAAAGTACAACCACACCTGTTTAATTGCTTGTTGAAGTCTTGAGTGCAAGTATATTTCGACCGTAATTCTATTCTGCCTGTTTTCTCTCTCTCTTCTGTTTCCTCTTGTTGTCTGTTTTTAACACACCTTCACTGTCTTGCTTTCTTTCATGATGGGGGATGTCGATAGCATCTCCCGGTGTGCAGGGATTCATCCCAAACATCCCATGATGATCTGGAATTGCACAGCTATGATTGTTAGCTGACCATGCTTTGTTTGCTTAACTGTTCAGAATAGCTGGCTGATATTCTCTCAGTGGGCTCTAAATTATGACAGAAATTGCCCCTGATCATTCTGTTAACCAGGACTTTTTTTGTAGAAAAAGCCCAGCAGGAACTCATTAGCATAATAGGCCACACCCAACAGCAGAAACTCATTAGCATATTGGGCCACACCCCTGACAGCACCACTCATTAGCCTATTAGGCCACACACCCATGTTACCAGAAGTGTGGTCATCCAGCCACACCAACCTTTTGCTTCTTATTCTGTTTACCTTGTTTGTTGTCAAAACCCAGAGCTTTTTTTGTAGCAGGAACTTCTTTGCATGTTAGGCCACACACCCCTAATGTAGCCAATCCTAATGAGTTTCTGCTGTTGGTATTATGCTAATGGGTGCCTGCTGAGCGTGGCCAACTCAGGAGCCAGCCGGAACTCCGTTCCTGTGTGTTCCTGCCCAAAAATAGCCCTGCTGTTAACTATTCATGGGAACTTGGGTGAGATGAGCCATCCTAGATGGAAGGACACAGTGCAAGCCTTGTGTGTATAGAAAGAGCAACAGCTTTAAAAGAGCAACAGCTTTAATTGCTGATTAAAAACAAAAGTCAATCATTGCAAACCCTGATCCATTTAAAATCTTAGATGCCTAAAAAGATGGGTAATTAAAAAACCCAAAAATAAATTAATTACATGGAAACATTCATTTTGTAGTTTGAAATAATATTCACCAGCACTTTGAGTGGGGGAGAGGAAGGATTCTTTGAAGCCCAATTGATTTTCAAAGGACAAATTAACATTCTTCCTTCCAATATGATATACTACAACATTACAGGATAATGTCATCCCAACTCTGGGAAGCAGAAGGGATTTTTGTTGTTGTTTTGTTTTTGTATTGTTTGTATGGGGGGGTGCGCGCACATGTGCGTGTGAGTGTATGTGCACCTAGAAGACATGGCGACATCTGGTGACTGACCCCTTCTGGGGACCTGGAGGATATTCAAAGGTGGCTGAATAAAGCCTGCCCCTGCCTCCTGACTGCTGGTATTCCAAGTAGGTCTCCCATCCAAGTAATTGCAAGAGTCAACCCTGCTTAGCTTCTGAGATCTGACGAGATGGGGCTTGCCTGGGCTATCCAAGGGATTCTTTTTTAACACTTCATGTACTGAAACTCATTTTAATCCATTCAAAAAGATGTCTATAGCCATATAATTGTAACACAAATATCATACAACTTAAGGTAGAAGAATCACCCAGATTTGGGTCTGTGAGAGGGAAAGGGACAGGTGGGGTTTACAATGACTGACTTTGTTTTAATCAGCACTCAAAGTGCTGGTGGATATTATTTCAAGCTATTAGGGTTGCCAAATATAAATTACGTACCAGCGGGGGAGCGTCCTCTCACTCCAGGAGCTGGCCGGGGATGCGCGCGAACGCGCGCAAAGCGCACGCGCGCTACCGGAAGTGACGCACGACGTAGCACGTTG
>NW_015164713.1:368401-369380 GCF_001447785.1 Gekko japonicus | reverse complement strand
CCCCAACGATCTGGGCCACGCCCCCAACGTGCCCTACGTCGTGCGTCTCCAGCTTCGGGGGGCGGGGTTCTCCCCGGGGCCAATTCCGTCACATCAGAAATCGGCCCTCCAAAGTGGGGGATTCCCCACCCCCCGGGCCCATTTGGCAACCCTACAAGCTATCCAAAATGAATATTTCCATGTAATTAATTTCTTTTTTGTTTGGGGATCACCATCCCCAAAGAACCAACAAGTAACAGGTTTTATGCATCCCTTAGGGAAAGGTCCCAGAATTCAAGCTGGCACAGAAGCTTACCGTATTCTGTAGACATGAAGCAAAGAGTCCTCTCTGCATTTCATTCATAAAGCCACTGGCTGTGGCACAGTTTCAATTTTTCATCATTTAACATAATTCTGATTTATTGTTATTTCAGCCAGGAAGTAAAAGACAACCCACTGATACATGACAGTTGGGTTTTCTTGGGCCTCTATAAAACACATTGCTTTCTTGATGCTGCCACCATCTGAACGTAGTTTAATGTAAGAGGGAAAGTCCGTAACTATTTCAAATATAGACACAAATTCATACCACTGTGACTAAACTGATTTTGGTCAGCTATCCATGTATAGTGGTCAGATAGTTCATGCAAATTTGCTTCACTGGTCAAGCAGTGGTTGGTGGTAGGGGTGATGATCAAAACCCAGGAAATTTATTATGGTATGACACCTTACAGGTTGTGCTTAGTGGGCCATTACCACAGTTTCTGAAGGTTGGCTATCCGAACAGAGCTCTAGGTTGCGCCCATTCTTCTTAAGTAACGAAGGGATTCTTTTTTAACACTTCATGTACTGAAACTCATGTTTTTTTACTTTTTTTAACACTTCATGTACTGAAGAGGGGAGCGGTGGCACAGTGGGTATATCCCACTGTCTTAACATCTGAACTGTGTCAGTTCAAGCCCCGCGCTGGTGTGAGCAGCCAGCCTGTCGTCCCCAGCTC
>NW_015164713.1:318910-367050 GCF_001447785.1 Gekko japonicus | reverse complement strand
GTCGTCCAGCTTCCACTTGAAAATGTCCAGCGAAGGAGCATCCACCACCTCCCACATTTTAACAGCGCATTTAACATTGACTTTAATGGACTTAGAAGGGTTCGGTTCTGCTTTTGATTGCGCTAAAAGTCCCACTGGTTTAAATGGGAATGAGAATTCTCTCATTAAAAGTCTGCGGGAAGATCCAGAAAGAGCAGCAAAGAAGCATAGCCATTGTTTACATTCAGGCAGAGGTCTTAAACTAAAGCCACTAGAGCCATCTCTGTCTTGTAACTCTGGGAGATTCTGCATTGGCTTTTCCCTCCTTTGTTTTATGGAACCCATGTCGGAACAGAAACTCCCCTTTGCATTGCATGCTGCTTTCACTTCCTTTGCTCATCGGGTTTTATGGTACACTCCATGCTGCTTTCACTATCTTTGAGAATCGGATTGTATTGTACCTTCTGCATAGATTATGGCCCTCCAGGGGTGACTTTGGAGTCAGTATGGCCTTGCCCTGAGGCATTTGAATGTGGTTTTGAGCTGCACTTTTTCCTCCCAGTTGAGAAAATGTTGAGTGAATGCTAGATGCAGAATTGCCCTCTGTCTTGTAATTCTATCACTGAAATTAATGTGGTTTAGTCTGGTTGTGGGTGTGTTTAATTTTGGCTGGATTCTGCCCCTCTTAAATTGAGAAACACAGAAAACTGACAGTTTTGGAGGGTAGCTGTATCGGTCAGCAGGGGAATCGCTAGATTTGGGTCCAGTAGTACTTTAGAGACCACTGAGATTTTGGGGGTGTATGCTTCCAAGAGTCAACGCTCCCTTCTGACGAAGGTTATCTAACAAAGGGAGCTTTGATTCTCAAAAGCTTATACCCCCCACAATCTTGTTGCTCTTTAAGGTGATCCTGGACTCGAATCTAGAAAGCTGACAGGAGATCAGATTGTCCCAGAAATAGTTATAATAAGTGCCAGTGTGTTGGATGCCGGCTATCATTTCACACAGAGAAGCAGCAAAATGGAAATGGAGATTTTGTGATCACAACAACAGGGACAAGAAATCTGAAATCAACCCAAGGTTATGGCAAGGTTATGACATTGCACATGTCTGCTTCACACTTGAGGTGATGCTGTCATTGAAGCAGATCCATTAAGTCTAAACGGTAAACTGCAGCAAAGGCCAAAGTCCCATCAATATGGTTTCTGGAAAGCACCTTCAGTGATTCCCCAGTGTGCACAATATAATAATATTTCCAGTCGCACAGGAAAAGTAAGTTTCGCCTGTTGAACAATAGAGATTCTCTCATTCACAAATAAGGAAGCCTATTAGGATGACAAAGTCTGAGTCCAGTGGCACCTTTAAGACCAGCAAAGTTTGATTCAAGGTATAAGCTTTCATGTGCAAGCACACTTCCTCAGATACAGAGAACAGAATCTCTTCAACTATTACACATAGGGAGGGGGTGGGGGGTTGGTGGTCAGGAGAGTCCAGTTAGTCAAGATGCATAAGAATTGAGATTGGATTAAGGCAAGATTAGCATACAAATACAAATGTTAACATGTAGATGTGAGAATGACATTGGAGTCCAATGGCACCTTCAAGACAAACAGAGGTCAGTTCTGGGTACAAGCGATAACTCTTTAGTTTCATTGAAACAGATTTCCTCAAATATAACATACAAGGGGGGGACCGGCGATACTCGCGGGGGGGGAGTCTCTCTCTTTCCCCCCTTCTCTCTCCCCCCCAGTCTCTCTCTCTCTCTCCCCCCTTTCTCTCTCTTCCCCCCAGTCTCTCTCTCCACCCTTCTCTCTCTCCCCCCAGTCTCTCTTCCCCCCTGCTCTCTCTCTTCCCCCCCTGTCTCTGTACCACAGGGATCAGTACTTGGTCCACTGCTTTTTAACTTGTTCATTAATGATTTGGAGTTGGGAGTAAGCAGTGAAGTGGCTAAATTTGCGGATGATACGAAGTTGTTCAGGGTGGTGAAAACCAGTGAGGATTGTGAGGCACTCCAAAGGGATCTGTCAAAGATGGGCAAGTGGGCGTCAACATGGCAAATGGGGTTCAATGTGGCCAAGTGCAAGGTGATGCACATTGGAGCCAAAAATCCTAAATATAAATACACATTGATGGGGTCTGAACTGGCAGAGACAGATCAAGAGAGAGATCTTGGAGTTGTAGTAGATAACTCACTGAAAATGTCAAGACAGTGTGTGACTGCAATAAAGAAGGCCAATGCTATGCTGGGGATTATTAGGAAGGGTATTGAAAACAGATCAGCCAATATAATAATGCCCCTATATAAATCAATGGTGCGACCTCATCTGGAATACTGTGTGCAATTCTGGTCACCACACCTTAAATTTAGATTTTTGTGCACCCCTGGGGACTGCCCCAAGAGTGCACAAAACTCTCCCTGCCCCCCAGGTCGCCCCGGAGCACGGATTTAGCGATCCGCACAGACGGGGCGACTTGGCTATTAGATATATAGATAGGTGTGTGGGGAGGGTTAGTTGTCATCATCATTAGGATGACAGTTGCAGTTTCTAAAACAATCTTCAACGATGTTCTTGAAAGAGCTACTCTGACCAGGATACCTGTAGATAGATCCAGGTGGTCGGCCCTGTTGGTCTGAAGCAGTAGAACAAATTTAGAGTCCAGTGGCACCTTTAAGACCAACAAAAGTTTATTCAAGGTGTGAGCTTTCATATGTATGCACACTTTTTCAGATACATTGGAATGGTAGGTAAGGTTCAAACTTATAGACAGGGGCTGAACAGCAAATTAACATGTAGCATGATGAAGATGTGCAAAGGCAAAACTAAATAACAAGCTAAGGTTATAAGGTCAACAGTTGTAAAGCAATAAATATGCCAAAATAGCAGATAAATGTGTAAAAGCATATTTTCTAATTGTGGGAAGTAAACACATACTCTCCATTATCTCCTCTCAGGCATGGAGGTAACTTAAAAGCATTTTTTTTTCTTTTTTGAGGATCTACCTTGTTCTACAGGACACCTGTATTTATTCTTCATTCAAAATGTTTTCCCCAGGTATGAGAAGGGGAAAGCAAGACTCACACAATAAGAAAGAGTGCAGAAAGAAACAGTGAGAAGAGCAGAGACAGAAACGGGGAGAAGACAAAACTGAGAATTAGAGTGAAAACATGTTTGTTTTTTTAAAAATGGCAAGATAATTTTTTAAGAGAATATAATTAGGTTTCTTGCACAGTAGTCAAAGCAGAGGGAGAAATTTAAAGGAAGGGAGACGTTTTCTTTTGTTCGGAAATGGTAAAGCTCATTTCATAAGGAGGTAAGAGGAAACCTGCTGTGAAGGGGAAGAAGAATGAACCCATTGAGAATGGAACAAAAAAAGGGGGGAGAGAGAAATAAACCTTTATAGGTTTTCATTAAATTCTTGCCAATTCAAGATAAGGAGGATGTTCTGAGATATTCAGGCTCTTAGAAAGGGATTCCTTAAGAAAATTAAAAGGTGTAATATGCTGAGAATACTATGTTCATCCATTAGATATTACTGTTGACTGAATGATGGCAATCATGTGCAGTAAGTAGAGCAGTGTTTGTACAACAAACTTACCTCACTTCCAATACTCATGTTCTCTCAAGTTTTGCTGATTTTATATCCAGGTTAGAGGAGTGGATTAGGATCTGGGAGACTTGGGTTCAAATCTCCATTCTGCTAGGAAGCTCACTGCATGGTCTTGAGCCAGCTGCTCTCTCTCAGCCTAACCCACCTCATAGTGGGTTTAAGTATAACATGGGGAATGGAAAACTATGTCCACTGATCTAATCTCCCTGTGGGAAGAGTGAGACCAAAATGTATCTAAATGAGCAGTATTTTGTTTATTCATAATGCACATTTCTTCCCAATGTAGACCCAAACTGGTTTACAACATTCTCTCCTTCTCCACTTTGACCTCACAACAACCCTGTAATGGAGATTAGGTGACTAGCCCAAGGTCACCCAACAACCTTCCATGGCAGGATGAGTATTCGAAACTGGATCTTTTAGATTTTAGTGTGGCACTCCAACTGTATACCATGCAGTCTCTCTGTTGAGACTATTTGCATTCTCTGTTGTTGGTGGCCTCTGTTGGTGCCCCCTCCCTGGCAGTCTTTGAGCAGTGGTTGGACTGACACATGTCAGGGATGCTCTAGTCTAGGCTGACTTTGCATTGAGCAGGGGGGTAGACTAGGTTGCCTGTATGGCCCCTTCCAACTCTGTGATTCTATGAGTCTATTGAAACTTAGATTGGTGGGGCTGATGAAAGCTGTTGTTTCTTCAGCATTCCGATCCAGTTAATGAAACTGTGAAAATAACAGTTCCCATTACCTCTGCCAGAAAGTCACATGGAAGAAGTTTGAAAAAAATAAATTATAGCAAAGGTAGGTCCATTATCGGAACCTATTCTTTGTTTGAAGAGTCATGGCAGATTATTCCCTCCCCCTTGAGCCAGTGATGCTCTGTCTCACTCTGCCACCTTGAAGGTTGTTGTGAGTATTGAAATATAGTAATAATGGGTCGTGTACTTTTAGCCCTGCTGTAGTATGTTAAGCCCCTCCCCCCCCAGCTAGATGTGCATGCTTTTTCATAGTGGAGGTAACAAGTAATGAACTCCTGGAAATTTCTAACCATCTGCCTTTCCGTGATATTGGCCCTGCAACGTTAGTTGAAAACAACAGCTAGTGGCTTCATAGGGGGGAGAAATAGGTTGCCAGCTTCTGGTTGGGAAATTCCTGGAGATTTTGGGGACTGAGCCTGGGGAGGGCAGGGTTTGGGGAGGGGAGGGACCTCAGCAGAGTATAATGTCATAGATTCCATCCAAAGCAGCCATTTTCTACACAAGAGCTGATTCTCTGTAGTTTGGAGATCCGTTGTAATTCCAGGAGTTCTCCAGGCCCCACCAGGAGGTTGGTAACCCATAAGCACCAATATCCCAAGATGCATCCAAGCAGCTCAGTCTGGCCTGCCTGAGATCTCTGTCACAGATGCCCATTGAAATGTGTGTTTGCATCTGCTGGGTGTCAGTAACAGTGCAGGTCTGCCTTGCTAAACTGGGGTTTTTAAACTGCTATAAAAACACTTGCTCTTGGTGCACTTATTTACTGGGGAAAAGCTACTGCTCTTCCTCTCCCTGTGCTTCAGGCAGCCTAAAAGCCAGCAATCACCCCCTAAAAGCTCAAATGGAATAAGTGAAAAACAACACAACAAGAAAGATTATAGGAGCGCCGGGCAGTATCTCCAGCCTTCCAAAGAACCAAGTGGAGGTCCTTTCAGAAATCCAGCTCGGTACTAGTCTAAAAGCCTTTCTCAGGAAGAGAGTTTTTGCCCTGCGTTCTAAAATCCAAGAAGGATGTGAGTAACTAAAGTGCTTGAGGGAGATCACTCTACAGCCTTGGGGCAACCATCTAAAAGAACCTGTTCCATACGGCAGATGTCAAAACAATGACATCGTATAAATAATGTTCCCTGGATCAAGGGAACGGGGCCCTCAAACATGACCTTCACAGGCAGACTTAGATCTATGATTCCTGGACTGATGGAACAAGACATGAGTTCAGACCCAAGTAAGGTTGACAAGTCCAGGTTGGGAAACATCTGGAGCCTGAGGAGGGTGGGGTTTGGGGAGGGGAGGGACCTCATCAGCATATAATGCCATAGAGTCCATCTTCCAAAGGAGCCATTTTCTCCAGGGGAACTGGTCTCTCTTACCTGGAGATCAGTTGTAATCCCAGGAGATGTCCAGCCACCACCTGGAGGCTGGCAACCTTAAACCCAGCTTCCAGGTCCCAGGGCTTCTGGCAGGGCCCACTGCTGTCACCCCTCCCTCATTTATTTGCTAGCACTCTTTAGCTTAGGGCTTTTTAGCTTGGAGAAACGATGACTGAGGGGTGACATGATTGAGGCTTATAAGATTATGCATGGGATAGAACAGGTAGAGAAAGAGGTACTTTTCTCCCTTTCTCACAATACAAGAACTCATGGGCACTCCATGAAATTGCTGAGTGGTCGGGTTAGAACGGATAAAAGGAAGTACTTCTTCACCCAAAGAGTGATTAACACATGGAATTCACTGCCACAGGAAGTGGTGACAGCTACAAGCATGGACGGCTTCAAAAGCGAATTAGATAAGCATATGGAGCAGAGGTCCATCAGTGGCTATTGGGGGGGGGGTAAACAGTGAGAGGGCTTCTAATGTCCTGGCCCCACTGGTGGACCTCCTGATGGCACTGGTATTTCTGGACACAGAGTGTTGGACTGGATGGGCCTTTGGCCTGATCCAACATTGGCGTCTCTTATGTTCTTATGTTCTAATGTACTGGACAGTGCCTCTAAATGACTCTGGAGGTAATGCAGAAGACTCTCACTGCTGGCAACAAGGTGGTGTTTAAATGTCTATCACATGCAGTGGTTCAAACACATCATATCTTTATGCACCAATATCAGCAGCCCCTTATAAAGTTTTCAAGGACACCACTTGCATGTAAAATTTGAAAACACCTTCATATTTCGAAAAAGCAACATTAGAAAATTACCAACACCTCTAAAACTTCACATTCAATTCTGATATTATTTATTTATTTATTTATTTGCCAAATGGTACAAAATTGAATTTTCCCTTTACAAACTGATATGTTCAGAATCAGGGTGATAACAACTTGCTTGTCAGAGGAAATAGAAAAGAGCAAGAGTCCAGTAGCACCTTAAAAACTAACAAAACTTGTGGCAGGGAATGAGCTGCCACTGCTCTCTTCTTTAGATAGCTTATCTAGAGCAGTGAGGAGTGACTCACAAAAGCTCCTGCCCTGCCACAAATTTTGTTTGTCTTTAAGGTGCCACTGGACTCTTGCTCTTTTCTCCTGCTACAGACAAACACGACTACCCATCTTGATCTATCTGAAAGGAAACAGAAAACCAACCTTTTCAGAGCCTTCGAATTAGTGTGATGCAGCTGAAGAAAATGCTATTTTCTTGAAGCAGGATATAATTATGTATAATTCTAATTATGGGCAAAGCCTAGGAAAACTTTCATAACAAAAGTATAGAGCTGGGTGGCCAGGATGGTGTGTTGATTTCTAAATTGTTTTTGGCCCCATACAAATTCATTCCATAGGGCTTTTCTCATCTGGGAGAATTCGCTCCATCGCAATCTTCTTATTCACTGCATATGAATGTGATCTTATTTGGAACCCAATATTATTCCTATAAACCATATATTATATTCAAAGTACGAAAAAGACTGAACACTGATAAAATAAATGCTGATGAAATGCATTCTGCATATTTTTAATTAACATTTTAAGCCTCAGTAAACCTTTAATAGATTTTTTTTTTGGTTGAAATAATGAAGTACCACAATATCATCTCACTTCTTCAGCTACATTTTTACATAACAAATTTGGTAAGTTCTTTTACTCCATGATAGGGCTGCCAAGTCCCCCCGGGGGGGTGGAAATCCCCCCGCCCCAGAGGCCTGTTCCCCAATGCCGGGGAATCGGGCCCCGGGGGGAACCCCAACCCAGCATGCATGTCACATGGAAGTGACGTTATGACGCCGGGCACACTGGGGGCGGGGCCACGGCCATACAAGGGAAAACTCTGCACACGCTGGAAGCCGAACAGGAGTCCCCCACCGGCAGGGGAAGGGCCATTTGGCAACCCTACTCCATGAGTTAAATTACTGGATCAGGCTGCTGGATGGTATACACATATGATTTCTACTTTATCTTGAAAATGGCCAAAGCCTTTGCAAAGTCAAAGCAAAGGTACATTGACCTCACCCACTCTATGGTCAATGCTATAAAGAAGTCCTCTCCAAGAGATCTCACTTAACCGTCCTGCAGCTTGACACATATGAAAAAGAGGTGCTGGAGGCATGGCACTCTTGCTTTCTATGTAGCAATCCTTTCCAAAAGGCAGCAAAAGAACCCCAAAGATGTATAGGGGCTCGTGACCCGGCAGAATGAGCTTTGTGACCCACTGGAGCAGGGGTCCCCAATGTGGTGTCAGTGGGTGCCATGGCAACCACCAACACCTTTCCTGGTGCCCACCAAGTGTTTTTGGAAAGTGGGGAGGGCCAGGTGAGGCTTTTGCCAAGCAAGGCTTCTGATTGTCCATTAGAGATTTGATTAGCTGTACAGATTTGTAAAAAAATTGTTAGGACAGTAGCTGCCACTATGGCTCAAGGGTGTTCACTGTGTGACAGAAAGTAAGATGCGGCAGCCATTTTGTCGCTGCATCCACTGTACTGTGACAGAGGCTCTAAAAGGTTAGAGAGCCCTGCACTAGAGGGTCTCCGCCATTTTGATGAAACTGAAATATATTTAATACTCTCAGAAACTGTTACAAGCAGTATGCCCATAAAACTTCTGTAATTCTATATGTATCCCGATGCCATCCAAATGTGTGACCCAAAACCACCCAAGAGACATTAACAGAAAACACATCAAAAGAACATCTGTGCATTTTCTGTGTCCATGCCTATTGCAAGGACTACTCAGACTGGAATGGCATATTCTGGGGAAAACGCTAATCAGGGAAGAATTTGGAAGCATTCCTAGCAATGGCCATCTTTCTGTCATATTCTTCTCATGAAGGTTCCTGTGATTTACAGTGCCCTTGATCCCTGAACCTGTATTCACTCAGCTAAGCACTGGAGGTGGTCTGAGCAAGTCATCTGGTCCACGGCATGTCGGAATAACATGCTCCATTCCGGCAGTCTTTTCCAATCAATCTACCACCCACTCATGTCCTATCAGGACTGATTAGGAAATAAACTGAAAGACAAACAACAAGTATCATAAAACGGTTATATAAATCTACAGGGTGGCTGTATTTGGACCAGGGCTATTTTTGGGCAGGAACGCACAGGAACGGTGTTCCGCCTGGCTTCAGAGTTGGCCACGCCCACTACAGCCAAAATCTCTGTGTGCATGGCTACAGAGGGAAGGCCTGGAGAGCAAAACCACCACCACCACCCCGTGACTTCGAGGCAGGCGGGCCAGCGGGCCCCCTGGAAGTATTGGGGAAGCATTTTAATGCCGCCCCGTGCCTTCCCTGGCCTGTCCATGGGCCGGCTTGCCAGGGTTCTCCGCAGCCGCGGGGCGCCCAATCAAGCCAAGGGAAGGTAGTTTAAACTGCCTCCCCTCCCCTCCAAGGGCCGGCTTGCCTGGGCACCCCACAGTTGCGGGGCTCCCAGGCAAGCCATGGGAAGCCATGGGGTGTGGCCTAATATGCAAATGAGTTTGTGCTGTTGGGTGTGGCCTATTATGATAATGAGTTCCTGCTGGGCTTTTTCTACAAAAAAAAAGCCCTGATTTGGACTACTGTATACAGGCTAAATTGTTCTGTATCTAAAATGATATAACTAAACTGGAAAAGGTACAAGAGGGGATTAGAGGGCTTGCTCTACAAGGAAAGATTAAAACATTGGGGGAAAACAATTCAGAGAAAAGCAACCAGGAACTCATGATAAAATTATGGAATTATGAATGGTATGGGGAAAATGGATAGAAAGAGTCTTCTCTTACAATCTCTTAACTTGGGGGTAGAGTGGTATCCAATGAAATTGATTGGCAGTGACCCAGACCAGTCTGATTTCAATAGATCTTGGAAGCTAAGCAGAGTTGGCCCTCATTAGTATTTGGATGGGAGACCACTAAGGAATTCCAGGGCTGTTATGCAGAAGAAGGCAAACCACCTCTGTTAGCCTCGTGCCTTGAAAACCCTACAGGGTCACCATAAATCAGCTGTAACTTGATGGCACTTTCCACACACACAGAGAGTCAGAACAGCCCCCAAAAGGACTTCTTTACACAGGCCCTAATTAAATGACTGAATACACTGTCACAACTTAGGGGATTCATTAAGATCAGACAATATTAATTAGGTATGGAAAAATTAAAGCCAGAAATGCATTTTATCTTTACAAGTGATGTGTTACAATATTAAATTAATGCATTTATGTATTTATCGGCTTCATTTATCCCCTGCTCTTCTCCCCAATGGGTACCCAAAACAGCTGCCATCATTCTCCTCTACTTCAAGTTATCCTCGCAATAACAATCCCATGAGCAGGGTTACCGGGTCTTCCCCTGTGGCAGAAGACCTCCAGCTGATCATTGCCATTGCCCATGGCAGCTCTGAGCAGCAACAGGATAATTTTTTTTAACATCAGCTTTATCTGTGCCAGAGTCACTTCCAGGTACAACCCAGAATTCACTGGGTAGCTCTAGGAATTGTTGGAAACTCTATGGATTTACCATTGAGTTTCTGGTGATTCCCACAGGTACCCATTTCACACACACTCCTCAACTTATCGATGAGACAGCTTACCCTATGAAAGAGACTAAATTAGGGTTGCTAACTTCCATGTGAGTCCTGGAACTCTCATAGAATTATAAATTATTATCAGACGACAGAGATCAGGTCTCCTGGAGAAAATGGCTGCTTTTGAGAGTGGATTATTTGGCATTATACCTCACTGAGAGCTTATTTATTTCTTCAGTTTCTATCCCCCTCCCCCTCACTATTGTGGGGCTCAAAGCATCTCACAACACATAACCAAAAATCATAACATAGTTAAAACATACCAATTTCAAATTCCAGACATTTATGATATCAGATGGTGCCTAAAAATGCTATGACACTGTCCCAGGGAAAGAAAAGGCGGAAGAAAAGGCAGGAAAATCTGTATAGGTGGAAATTCTCCTGATATCCATACACTTCACAGTACCTTTCCATTTTACAGGCCCTGAGGAACTGTACCCAAGTCCTACAGGGCCCAGATCTCACTTGGAAGAGCTTTCCACCAAGCTGGAGTCATATCTGAGAAAGCTCTGTCTCTAGTTGAAACCAGGTGAATACTCCTTGGTCCCAGAATCACTAATGTGTTGTTATTCAGAGTGTAGTGCTCTTGGGGGGGGGGATATGCCAGGAAAGGCAGTCTGGAAGATATTTTGGTCCCAGACCATGAAGGGCTTTAAAGGTTATAACCAACACCTTGAACTTGATCCGGTATTCAATCTGGACCCAATTAAGCTGGTAGAGCACAAGTTGGATATAGGCTGTAATAGGAGTTCCTCTAAGGACCTGCACTGCCACATTCTGTACCAGTTGACGTTTCTGGGTCAGCCTCAAGGGTAGCCCTATGTAGAGTGAATTACAATAATCCAGTTTGGAGGTGACCATTGCATGGATCTCTGTGGCTAGATCAGGGCAAGATAGGAAAGGTGCCAATAGCTGGACTTGGAGTAGGTAGAAAAATGCCATTCTGCCCATGTTTGTGATCTGGGACTCCATTATATATTTGACATTTTACTTTGTATGCTATTTTTTGCCATGCTGACACTAAAAACTGGCAAGCATTTTAATGTTAATTGTTCTATCAAATGTTGTTACTATGGTTGGGGAAAAGGATGATCACGGTTTTAATGTGAGAGTGGAGAAATCATGAAAGAAACTTGAACAATCAATAAAAAACGCTGCTCAAGATCCAATTTTAGCTGCACAGAGAAGAATGCCATAAGCAGTCTGAAAAATAATCCAGATATTATAATAAAACAAGCTGACAAGGGAGGAGCCATTGTCATAATGGACAAGAGAAACTAAACACAAGAACCTGAACAACTCTCAAACACCAGTGTCCAGCGTCAACCACCCCGGACTCCGCTGACACTCGGGCTGTAACACCCATTGCCCTGGGAGTCATGGGTGACAAGGGCCTGTTTAGACCCACGGGTAACACAGCAGCCCCGATAGAAAGAGAAGGCAAGACAGGCCCTGCTCCTGCTCGAGCTGAAGGGCACACCGGAGAGCCGGCACCGAGACCCGCCAGGAGATAGGGATGAAGCCAAGCCTGGAAAGGAGGCAGGGCAGGACAAGGCGGCTATCCCACCCAATGCTGAGAGAAGAGAATTAAGGATGGTCCCCTAGGAGCAGTGGTCCAGATGCACAGCTATAGACCATCTCACCTGCCCTTCTGAAGGAAGATGGGCATTGGTGGGGAAGGGGAAGGGGGTAGATTGGGAGTCTGATTTAAGCCATGTGGCTCAGGCAGACTAGGGGGGAACAGCACATTTCTTTCGAGGGGGAAGCAGGATGACTACTCCCAAGAGTGCATGAGCTGGAGTGAGGGATAAGGGTGAGACTAACCCCCCCCCCCAGCTATATCTGAGGCCTGCCATTCTGTCTCTACCAGCTAAAATCACATCCTGGAGACCTCAAATCTGGGAGTTATTGCCCCGGAGGAGCCAGGGCCTGACCACCAGTTTCTACAGACTGCTATTCTCAGACCCCACACATGAATACCTGCAAGAATTCCACAAAATCATGAAGAAAATACAGGAACAAATTTATATGGATACACCCTGAGAACCTCAATTGGGTACTTTCTACCTCCTGCCAAAGACACATAAACTTGGCAGCACTGGACAGCCCATTGTCTTGAGCACAGGCATGGTGCAACAATTAGAGTGCTGGATGACGATTTGGGGGGACCACAGTTTCAAACCTCCACTCTGCCATAGAAGCTTACTGAGTGACCTTGGACGGGTCATCCTAGTGTAGAATTGCCAGATCCGACTCAGGAAATATCTGAGGACTTTGGGGGTGGAGCCAGGAGCAAGGATGTGACATCGCTCTTGTGATGTCACTTCTAGGTCAAAAGGTCAAGTGATGTCACTTCCCAAGCTCCACGTCTTCCGATGATGTCACCCCCAGCACATTGCACCCTGCACCAAACCCCACAAGATTTTTTTTGCTGTTTTATAATGAATATTTTGCCTCTGTAATTGTAATCCTTAAACGAATTCTGGAGTTCCATTGACTGTACCTTGTTAATTTACTTGTTTTTAGGTAGCTGTGTAATTTTAATTTAGATCTTCTTAAAAAAAACAGTTTTCATTAGGTTATATTATGCCAATGGGCTATGTAAAACCTGTGGAACAATACTGCTGTATTCTGATAAACCCAAAGGCACTCAAACTACTGGCGTATTTAAACCAACCTGAGTGAGAGCTTTTTTAAAGCTGAACTAGAGTGAAAGTGAGCCTTTGTGGATGAAAGCAATTTGTGTACACATTCAGACCAGATTTCTGTAGAGACAAGAAACTGCTTAATTACACTACTGAATTATATGAAGTAGCTGTCTTTTCCCAACTGTAACTGTGTATAGATTTCTTTTCTTAAAAACAACAACAACATAATATCAATGAAACAGGAAATGTGGATACAATCATTATATCAAGACATCCATCGATGTAGGCCAACTGCATATGTGCACCGCTCTTATGAAACAAAGAGATGAAGACTAATGTGATTTTAGACTATAGTTTTATAGGAATGACTACAAAACATGTAGTTGGCACGGGTCAGACTGGGGTTTGTAAGCATGCTTACTTTGAAGTAAGTCCTGTTAAAATCAAACATGTACATGTTAAAAGAAATAAAGCTCTGATAATATCACACAGAATATTTAAAACACTTCCCATGTTACAACAATGTGTTGAGAAATGGACTAATTCATAGTTTTATATCTGCTACACACGCAATCCATGGACTGTGCGCACACATCTGTATACCATAGGCCTAGAGAAAGCTGTTTGCATCACCTACTGTGAGAGCCTTCACATAGGGAACACTTGCCTGCATTTTATGTTAATGTAGCTTGCACACATTCAGCTCAAGGCATTATGGAAAGGAGAAGCAAATGTTAGCCATTGTGAGCAGAACAACAACCAAGGAGGAGAAATTGCCCCATTACTGAAGAGACTGGTTGTCACGTAGAACACAGACCTGATATGCATCTGAATTGCCATTTCCTGTTGATGGTACCTTGTAGGCCTGGGAGAGCCAAGATTCATCTGTACTTCAAAGAGGATGCCGGAAGACAAGACTTCACACCTAGCCAGATGGTATTCCATGAGCTAGAGTGTAGTATTTCAAATATTGGCCCAACCCATTGAATACCTGCCCCTCTCTACATGCACCAATGAGGGAAGCTATGGGATGGACTTGTAAGTAGGTGGGATTACAGCTTGGCAAGGTGCCACCCACCTGGAGAGTCAACTATAAAAGTAAAGACCCAAACCCAAGGTCTTTGCTAGCCATCTTCCTTCTCCACAACCTCTATCTTCTTTACTACCCCTAAGGTCCAGCTTTCTATCCAACAATCCCTTTGCCTACTTTAAGATCTCTTGGAACTGCAGCCAAAGAGGTCCATGCTTGCTTAGCTGGCTCTAGCGAGTGTGAATTAGCTTAAACCCCTAGGTATCACTTTCTACCCCATTCCCATTGCAACAGACAAGACTTCTGGAACAGGCGAGTATAAACCAATTTACCTCCCTCCCTCCTAAGTAACTGAACTATGGCCAGGACTCACGTAAAATTTAGTTAGCCTCTGCTGTAGATAAAGCAGTTGGCATAACAAATGGCTTGACTTTGAAATGTCAGATAATGTGGGTACCTTTAAAAACTTGACTAAATATTGCTACTCAGCCAGTGAATTGTGAAAGTGATTTGATTTCTAATAAACTGATAAGAATTCGCCAGCTTTAAATCAACACGTCCTTGTGTTGCTATTGACACCAACATGTTGCAAATCCATGCTGCTCCAAGCAGAAGATGCCAAGGAAAGTGTGAGCTCCTTCTCCTTCCCCCTTATTCTAGGCTCAGAATTTCTGCCTACTTGCTACAGTCTGGCATTTCTCCATTTTATAACTAACTGGCAAGAATGAAAAACTTGAGCTGTTTTCCTTTTGTCAGAATTATGATGCTCTCTAGGTAGCCGCAAATGATTCTTGAGAACCCTTCCAGGTTTTATGTAACTTATAACAGATGCTTAAAATCTGAGGATTGTTAAAGTTGTCAACAACAGATGAATTTCATCCGCTCTTTAGGATATATTCCCAAGTCAATGCAATAAGAAGACTACCGGTGTTCACCAACGAAGATCTGAAGTTTTAGACATTCTCAGCATCCATCTGAAATTGTCAGCGTTCAAAGTGAATGCTGACAATCACCAAATTTGAGACACTTACTAGAACAATAACGTATCTGCTAGAACCCCACAAGTGTCAACTGGCAAAGTTCACTCACTGTAAGGGCAACTCGAATGATAAAAGGGTTGGAACACTTTCCCTATGAGGAAAGGTTAAAGCGCTTAGGGCTCTTTAGCTTGGAGAAATGATGACTGAGGGGTGACATGATTGAGGTTTATAAGATTATGCATGGGAAAGACCAGGTAGAGAAAGAGGTACTTTTCTCCCTTTCTCACAATACAAGAACTCGTGGGCACTCCATGAAATTGCTGAGCGGTCGGGTTAGAACGGATAAAAGGAAGTACTTCTTCACCCAAAGAGTGATTAACACATGGAATTCACTGCCACAGGAAGTGGTGGCGGCTACAAGCATGGACGGCTTCAAAAGGGAATTAGATAAGCATATGGAGCAGAGGTCCATCAGTGGCTATTAGCCACAAGGTATAGATAGGGGCTCTGGGGCAAGTGATGCCCTGTCATCTTGGTGCTTGGGGGGGTCAACAGTGGGAGGGCTTCTACTGTCCTGGCCCCACTGGTGGACCTCCTGATGGCACTGGTATTTCTGGCCACTGTGTGACACAGAGTGTTGGACTGGATGGGCCTTTGGCCTGATCCAACATTGGCGTCTCTTATGTTCTTATGATTTATGTATCGTGTGTGATAATGTCAGCTAGGAAACATCTAGAATGCTAAATATTCCAGGCGGTTGATCCAATCAGTCCTGCATTTGCCAGTTTGCAGCATGACGTTTCTAGAGCAGTGATACAGGCTGAGATTCCATGGACATCTGTAGGCAGCTATGCATGTGTGGCAAGCAATGTCAAACACACTCTGTAGGCAGCTACGCATGTGTGGCAAGCAATGTCAAACACACATGAACAAAAGCGCCGAACCACAAATCTGCCTGTTGTCAAACTAGTAATGATGATGTACTTCCACTGAAAGTTTTTCCTATCATCATTTCTACTTTCTTTTTTGAGAAATCAGGGGGAAAGAGATACATCTCAGTTTCCTTAAAACATAATCCACAGTCAATTTTGATTTTTAAATCAAGCCAGCTAATAATAACAGGTATGGGAAAAAATGCATTTTATTTTGAACACCACTTTCAATTCATCTGCAGCTGTTTCAAGAGTTAAAAGTAGCCTAAGGTTAAGCTGGAAGTTATGATGCACTTATAAAATGATAGAAACAATGGTTATAGTTACATCCCATTTTTGTTTCTGTGCAGAATAAAAGCCAGGAGGAAGGGGAAAAAATCCAGGAGATGCCCACACCAAGAGGGAAACATACGGCTAGCCAGAGAAGAAGAGTACATGAGGGGGCTGTATAGCTAGTCCTTCTTTCTCTTCCCAAACACACATGTCCTGAGAGAGAGATAAGCAGGCAGAGTCAGGAAGGGAGCCTATGTGTCTATGTGCAGGAGAGAGGAAGGGAGCCCTCGCCTGCCTGTAACCAATGCAATTCCCAAGGATTTCACTAGATATAGTTAGAACAAAACTTGAGTTCAGTGACACCCTTAAGACCAACAAATTTTTTTAAGTCAACGTTTGAGCTTTCATGTGCACACACTTCCTGCAAACTGCAGCCCAGCCCAGCCACCTGCTGTGCCCTTCCCTGGCAAAGAAGCAAGAGAAAAGCAGAACAGAAATATTTCATTAAAGAGTGGTTTTGTGTATGAGAGTTTGTGTGAAGTTCAGAAACGTCCCTAAGTCATGCCTCAGAACATTTTTCTTTGAGGTACAAGCAAATGCTACAGGACAGTGGTATAAATTCTCAAACACTTATACTGGTCACTTATCAGTACACTGTTTTATCAGCTGGCACAATATCGCTGGCAAAACAGAACATGGAGATGTTGTAACCCCCTAGCCAGAAAATGGCTAAAAGATTAACCGAAATCCCCATTTGAGACATTGGCTGATTTCGCACTAGAGCTGCCTCGATGTTGCGCCGCCGTTTGCCTCGATACTATTGGTCAATTTCACACCCAAAGCTGCGAGGCTGCATTTTGACTCGCGGCTTCGCCCGATTTCCCCCGCAGTTTCGTGATCCTGTTTTTTGATGATCACGATACTGCGGAGGAAATCGGGTGAAGCCGCGAGTTAAATGCAGCCCCGCAGCTTCAGGTGTGAAATTGACCAATAGTATGGGGGCAAACGGTGGCGCAACATCGAGGCAGCTCTAGTGCGAAATCAGCCATTCACAGTAAAAGAGACTTTCAAGCCTGAAACTACCCATGTCTCTTTATTAGAGCCTTTTAGCAATTAAATTGACACTGAAAATGTACCATCACTTGGGCTAATTAAATTAACAAAAATGTCATTTATCTTGCATCGGTTCAGCATGCACCAAAGATGGAATTCCCCTACATCCTGAATGGCCTCCAAATCCAGGACATTTCTCTCCGTAATGCAGTGGGCAGAGACCACCAATCACCAGCACCGACACATCCTTCAGCAATAGATCATTCTAACTATATCTGGGTTTTAAAGGTTATTATTACTGTAAATAGTGAATGAAAAGAGGCCGCTGTAAAATGTGCAGATGCACTAAAAACACTTAGAGGCCCTGTATCGAAATATAATAGAGCATCCTATATCTGGAAATCTCTGGAGCCATAAAATTTGTCTTCCAGAAAGGGGAACAGGAGAATAGAAGGAGATATAAAACATGCCAGTGTACACAGTACATTTATAGAATATAAAGCATATTCAGGGAATATGAAATGATGTGCTTTAGGAGTTCCGAGAAAATGAGGGTTTGCTATACTATTATTTTAAAAGGAGATGGCAACATGAAACCGCAGCTGGGGAACAGAAGAGGACAAGGGGGGTACCCAGGAGGATTCATTTGTGGGGGGATGTCATCCCCCTCTGGTCCTTCTCCCCATTTATCACTTTCCCTCCCACTCAGAGCCCTTGCAGTTTCTCCCCCTGCTTCCTTCCTACTTACCCTCTTCTGTTCTCATCCCATTTGCCCTTTTGCTTCCCGTCTGCCCATCCTTCCTTCTCTCCCCTTCACAACTTCTTTCCTTACCTTACTTCCTTCTCTACCTCCAACCCCATTTCCCCTTTGGCTCCATTTTTTATTTTCCCCCTCCCTCTAATCTACCTTCTTCCCCCATTCTTCTTGTGTTCCCTCCTCAAACTCTCCTCCATGTTAGAAGTAATATTCCTGCATCCATTTTGGATCACATAGGCAACACACTTGAGTAAGCAACCCAAAATGGCTGCTGAGATCTCCTAAATAGGGATGTGCACACACCAAAAAAATCAGTATTTTTGGGGTTTGGGTGTATTGAACCTGAAAAATATCAGTATTTCCCAATATGCCTGAATCCCAATATCAGTATGGTATTGCGATTTGGGAAATATTCAGGATTGCCAATTTTTTTGGCTCCATTATACCCTAAGGGGACTATTATACCCTAAGGGGATAACATCAATAGTCCCCATAGGCTATAATGGATAATCAATCCAGGGGTATTTTGGACTCAGGGGGACTCTTTTTTGAGGTAGAGGCACCAAATTTGCCGCATAGCTGCTGGTGCCTCTCCTCAAAAAACCCAAGTTTAGAAAAGATTGTTTCCAATGGAGGGGGGAAAGGCATTTAAATGGACGTGGTCCCTTTAAATACCTTCTCCAAGCTGCGGCGTGACTCCATGCCATGGCAAGTGAATTCTGAAGACATATAAAGGGACCGTAGTAATTTAAATGCCTGAGCGTTCACTCTAAAGGCATTTAAAGGGACTGAGAGCCCTTTAAATGCCTTGTAACTGCAGTTGGCCAGTGGCCCCAAAAAATCCCAAATAAAATAAGGTATTTATCAGGTATTTTGGGGGCTCAATTTATACTGAGCACACACCCCTACTCATAAAGAAATCTTCTGTGATCTTGGCATTTTGAAATTCTTTGATTTTCTTTTGCCCCTTTTTAAATGAAGGTGTGTTTTTCCCCCTGCAGACCTGTGGGTTCTCCCAGCTTGCAGAAATATGTGCTCTGTTTGTTCCTGGCCCCACTCTGTGTGTGTGTGTGTGTGTGTATAAATAAATAAAATCTACTCTCTGGTACGAGATTCAGAATCAGATATATAGATATTGCCTTTATTCCCTTAATAGTCACTCCTGAAGAAATTAACGGTAAGCAATTATCATGGATGTTTAGAAAACTGTCCTCAGTGGAAGTTCTACTTGGATTTTGGAGTTGCAAATGTCCTGATTTCCAATGTGGAATGATCAATTCTATATTGTCCCCCATTTTATTTTTGAGGTTTTTGTACAGAGTCCTGCTGTGCATGAACGTTCACTGCAATTTTCTGTTCCTTCAGTTATTACAGATTTTTCCTTGTCCCCTGTGTTCCTTATGTGGCCCTGCCCACCACTAATATGGTGCAAAAAACCAGGTGTATCAAGATTCTGGGCTAGATCCTGATGAAATTGGCAGTTCTCACTGATTCCCCATTTCTGCTTCAGACTCCTGTCATGTCCTTCCTCATGGTTCCGTCTCTCAGGAGCAGCATTTTGTAAAGATCACTGAGCAGCAGGAGGGAAGAAAAGGAGCCGTGGAAGTTCCATCCCACTCATGAAAAATGTATTCCGGTTCTGTAATGTATCCATCCCAGACCACTTGCATGGCCATTTCACCACGCGGTCATGCGAAGCGGCAGAGCTTCGCTCTCATTAACAATGGGACAAGTGGATCCTAGCCGGCACCTATCGGCAGGCTAGGCTCCCGGCCGAGAGCCTATGGAACTCTTGGCCACTGTAAATAGCCAATCACTTGTGTGTGGGTGTGTTTTGGGTGTGGGGTTGTTGCACATATAAACCAGCCTGCGAGCTGGTTACTTTGTCTTGTTCTGAGCTGAAATAAAGTATGAGAGCTGAAATCACTAGTAAGTCTCAGTATTTTTCAGGTTCAAACCCTCTTTGTGGTGGTCTGTCAAATGCCAGGGAGGATACGTGCATATTAGCAAAACACTGCACAAGAAGATTCAGTACCCTATTCATGCATTATATCAAGGAGCATGTGTACATCAGTAACGTAGCATGTGTGCATCAGTAATGCAAATGAGTTAAAGGAACAAGGCTTTGGAGAACTCTGGTGGTGGTGGAAAGCGTAGTCAGGTGACCTCATAGGATTTTCAAGGCAAGAGACGAACAGATACTAAAGGACCAAGAAATCAGAAGGCTACCTAAGGACCCGACTTTATTTTATGAAGTTGTCCAAATGTCACTGAATCTAAATGTTCTCTGCTGTTCCATCTTAAAAGTCAAATGGCTGCTCAAACGCCCAGGGTAACACAGGGGAAGATACAGAAAGATTTCAGCAGCAACTTTGCAAAATGTCGGTGCTGTTCTTTGCCTCACTGAAGAAGCTAATTTACTTTATTAAATAAGTCTGGAATTTTTTTGTTGGAGATATTGCATGGTGGTTAGGACAGCCAGAATACAGTATAAAAATAAATGGTCTTTAATGTAAAAAAAGGGAATGTTTAGAGAATTGTTAAAGATTTGGCATTGTGGTTCCCCCCCCCCTCCATTTGTGATCACCAGGCAGATCTGATAACATCTAAGCTATTTCTAGGGCTTCTTTTGCATGCACGTGCACATACACACATCCCAAGAGGCAGAGGATTTCCTCCTTCATATGCCATGGGATTGTGGTATGTGTGTGAGTACCGGAATCAAATGAATAAGCCTAATTATGTGTGTGTGTTTCCCCACCTGAGCAGCAGCCTCCATTTAATGGAGGGAATTGATTAGGTGAGCAAGACTCAATGAATTGGCCCCATCCTTGTGGGTGTGGTTGTGGAAAGTCACACACACACTATAGCTATATGGTTTAGTGGGGGAGGGGGCAGATAGCTCCCTCATAACTTTGCTCCTTCTCTCTTTCTCTCTGTGAATGTGTGTGTGAGAGAGAGAATGAATGGAAGTGAGACTTTCCCATTCTCGCCAACACAGGAACCCAGGAGCGAATGACAAGGGGGGCTTCCCAGCAAGGAGAGGTAGCCTAGGAATGGGCTTTGTTCGAGGGCCCAGTTGCTGAAATAAACAATGCAGGAGGTGTCCATGAGGTTGGTAGAGCTGAAGTAATAAGTGGCATAGATGTTGCATCAGTAAGTTCAAGGCAGCAAGGGTGGGGGGAGTTGTATTAAGCCTGGCAGCTCCATCCTTCCTGATACCTCAGCAGATGCCCTCATCCTGGAGCCACATCAAAACAGAACTTGGAGAAGGCAGGCATTGTGCTGCAGTCTGAGGTGACTTAAGAACATAAGAACATAAGATATGCCAATGTTGGATCAGGCCAAAGGCCCATCCAGTCCAACACTCTGTATCACACAGTGGCCAGAAATACCAGTGCCATCAGGAGGTCCACCAGTAGGGCCAGGACATTAGAAGCCATCCCACTGTTGACCCCCCCAAGCACCAAGATGACAGAGCATCACTTGCCCCAGAGTCCCTATCTATACCTTGCGGCTAATAGCCACTGATGGACCTCTGCTCCATATGCTTATCTAATTCCCTTTTGAAGCCGTCCATGCTTGTAGCACCCACCACTTCCTGTGGCAGTGAATTCCATGTGTTAATCACTCTTTGGGTGAAGAAGTACTTCCTTTTATCCGTTCTAACCCGACCGCTCTGCAGTTTCATGGAGTGCCCACGAGTTCTTGTATTGTGAGAAAGGGAGAAAAGTACCTCTTTCTCTACCTGCTCTTTCCCATGCATAATCTTATAAACCTCGATCATGTCACCCCTCAGTCGTCTTTTCTCCAAGCTAAAGAGCCCTAAGCGCTTTAACCTTTCCTCATAGGGAAAGTGTTCCAACCCTTTTATCATTTGAGTTGCCCTTTTCTGCACTTTTTCCAAAGCTATAATATCTTTTTTAAGGTGTGGTGCCCAGAACTGCACACAGTATTCCAAATGAGGTCTCACCATTGATTTATATAGGGGCATTATTATATTGGCTGATCTGTTTTCAATACCCTTCCTAATAATCCCCAGCATAGCATTGGCCTTCTTTATTGCAGTCACACACTGTCTCGACATTTTCAGTGAGTTATCTACTACAACTCCAAGATCTCTCTCTTGATCAGACTCTGCCAGTTCAGACCCCATCTCTGCCAGTTCAGACTGCCAGTTCAGACTTCCATTTGAGTTCACCATCATCATTGTTACTGGGATTCAGGAAATATTGTGGGAAATCTTATAGTATCGGAGAAGCCCAGACATGGTAGAAAGGTTGCAGCTCATAGCCTCTGGATTTGGCAGTGTCTACAGTCAGCATCCTCCCTAGCCATCATTCCATATTCTCACTAGGAGCTTTTCGTCATTCCCTTCTTCCTCCCTTGTAAGTTCTTGTTTCTTTGGGGTTTTCCCCCCTGTTCTGCATATGTTTTGCGCCCTCTAGTGGTCAATTCAATATCACACCAGTTTATGTCCAGCATAGTTTAAATCGTACAGTTTAAATCTGCAGGGAGATATGCCAGACATAAACTGATGCAATATTGAAATGACCACTAGAGGGAGCAAAACTCATGCAGAACAGGAAGGAACCCCCCCCCCAAGAAACAGGAACTTACAAGGGAGGAAAATCAGAATGTGGAAAAGCCCTAGGTTAGGCTGGTTCCAGGCTATAGAAGCTTGTGTAAAGGACCCCACTGTCTCTTCTGAAAAGGTTCCATTGGGCTCAGTCAGCTGGCAGGTTGTGTCAGGCACTGAATGTGGTTTCACTGAGGAAAAGCATTAACAGCTATTAATCATGATAGCTAATTTATTAAAACCTCCCTTTTAGGAGTCTGTATAGCTCCGAATACCAAATGCTGAGAACAAGAAGATGGCATACTGCCTCCCAAGGTTGTGGACTGATAGTGCTTTCACACAGGCTGAATAATCCACTTCCAATGTACTTTCTTGATTGTTTGCAAGTGGATTTTGCCATTTGACACTGTAAAATCTAGTTGCAAACTGCATTGAAACTAGATTAAGGTAAAGGTTTCCCTTGCTCGAAAGCTAGTCGAATTCGACTCTAGGGGGTGGTGCTCATCTCAGTTTCCAAGACGAAGAGCCAGCGCTGTCTGAAGACATTTCTGTGGTCATGTGGCCAGCATGACTAAATGCCGAGGTGCACAGAATGCTGTTACCTTCCCACCAAAGTGGTACCTATTTATCTACTTGCAATTTCTTGCTTTCAAAATGCTAGGTCAGTGATGGCGAACCTTTTAGAGACCGAGTGCCCAAACTGCGACCCAAAACCCACTTATTTATCTCAGTGTGCCAACACAGCAATTTAACCTGAATACTGAGGTTTTACTTTAGAAAAAACAACTCACACATTAACATAAGGTGATCCAAACAAAGTAAGGAAAGCAATCCCAAATGCTTTCATTTACTTAAAATTATTTGGCAGAGAATTCCACACTTTAATGACAGTCTAGGCCTGGCTGGGACGATGGCACGTGTGCCCACAGAGAGGGCTCTGAGTGCCACCTCTGGCACCCGTGCCATAGGTTCGCCACCACTGTGCTAGGTTGTCAGGAGCTGGGGCCAGAGACAGGAGTTCACTCCATCACATGGCACTCAGGTCTTGAACTGCCGAACTATAGACCTTCTGGTCTGCAGCTCAGTATTTTAATCTCTGAGCCACTGCAGCCCCGAAACTAGATTAAAGGGACATTATTCACCATGTTGCCTCACTCCCCACTGAAATATGTTTGAAGCACTTCACAATAACTGTGAAAAGTGGTCGGGGGGAAACCGAAAACAAATTTCGGTTAATAAACGAAGACTCACGAAAGTTCAACAGATAAAACACCAGATACCTTTCCGCACTTGGATCTCATCCCTGGTGTTATCAGAGCTCAACTCACAACACAATACGGTGCATTTTCCCCTGGTTATAACAGCATCTGTTTATCCCGGCACAAGTGTGGGGCAAAACCGGCTGCTAAGCTGCCATGGGGGTGGGGGAGTTCATTCTGTGTCTTGGTAATTGCTATTACATTTCTTTCTCTGCTGTTCTGCCTGTGCTGAAATGCTTATCTCTACCGATGTGCAGGAGGAGGTTGTATTGTCTGGAAGTCTCCTATGTACCGTGAGAGACTACTGCTTCCCAGCTTTCGCCACCTAATGGTTTCCTAGCTGGTCCCACACGTGGGTGGGTAGTTAATTGGCCCATGCCATTGGGGGGGGTGCATAGGAATGCCCCATATCCTATTATGCTCAATGGGTTGCCGCCATTCTTAACAGTGCCTGTGTTACTACATTTATTGCTTTGCAATAAAAGTATAACCGTTCCTGAATGCGTGTACTTCGTTGTAAGCTGTGGGTTCCGACAGGTGAACTCAATGTAATGTGGGGGGGGGGAAATACCCCAAGATAATTACAGGGATGAACTCAAGTATAGTGTAGAATGTAAGTTTGGGGACAGGCTAGAATCAGGATTTAAAGTCTAGTGCGGAATCACCCTAAAGCGAAGAAGGGCAGATTGCTGAGATCCTTTCTCACCTTCAAAGGGGGATCAACACAATTTATATCAACATGTACAAAAGTAGGCACACCACATGCAAAAAAAATGAAGACCAATCAAACCAGACCAGTAAAATCACAACCACAGCACCAGCATGATCCCTGGGGCTGCCAACCTCCAGGTGGTGGCTGGAGATCTCCCAGAATTACAACCGGTTTCCTGCTAAAAGAGACCAGTTCCCCTGGAGAGAACAGCTGCTTTGGAAGGTGGAACTCAGAAAGAAAATTGTAGGCTTCCGGCTACCGATCTCAAAACTGAAAGAAAACGTGTTGCTACAGACTGGTCACAGTCGCATCTCAGACAAAGCTCTCTTGAGAAATGGGAGAAAGAAGGTCGACACGCCCCATCAGAACAGAACATTAATTATACATCTGTGCCTTCTATCAGGCAACGTGGGAGTTAAACCGTTGGACTTTATTTTGAAATCGTCTGCCTAGGCACAAGGTATTGGACGGTATAGAGAGTGTCTTCAAACCTACGTTGCCTTTGTGTTCCACTTTTTGAGACTATGTCTTCTTGTAATGTTTGTGTATGAAGCAAGTTATGGAGAAAGACATATTTTTGAATAATAATCCATGTTTCGTACAGGACTTGGATTGGGTCCTTTATAGTGAGCCTCCAGGTGTTGACTGGAGATCTCCCATAATCACAACGGGTTTCCTGCTAAAAAAAAGACCAGTTCCCCTGGAGGAAAAATGGCTGCTTTGGAGTGTGGACTGTATGGCATGATACCCCACACTGAAGTCCCTCCCCTCCCCCAACCCCGCCCTCCTCAGGCTCCACCCCCACAATCTCCAGTTATTTTCCAACCTGGAGCTGGCAACCCTAATGGATCCCAGATAAGTGAGCCTTCAAAGGCCCTCCTAAATGGAACTCTTTTATGCTGCCTCCTAAAGCTACATTTTTAAAGGAAGCATCCATTGTTGTTGTTCAGTCACACAGTCAAGTCTGACTCTTCGCAACCCCATGGACAAGATCTCACCAGGCCCTCCAGTTTTCCGCCGTCCTTTGAAGTTTGCTCAATTTCATGTTTGTTGCATCTATGACACTGTCTAACCATCTCATCCTTTGCCGTCCCCGTCTTCTTTGACCTTCAGTCTTTCCCAGCAATTATTATTAGGTTATTATTCTGCTAATAATTGGTGAAACAATAATGTTTTGGCTATGAAAAATGCATCCATCACTGCAGAAAACCATTCTGTGACAATGTTAGGGAATGAGCTGCATTTGTATAAATGTGCAGCTAACCTCGGACCCAAGGGTATGGCTCTCTTGGGGATTTTTAGTAAAGCCGGCCTGATTTATCTCTCTCAGTCTAAAAAGATTAACACAACCCTTCTTTCTTCACTGCACAACATGGAGTAAAACCTGAACACCTGTGAAGGTAAAGTTTAGTCTTATACATTGAGAATAGTCACACTGAAAGGGGAGAAGAATTACACATTAAAACAAAGAGAATCTTTCCCCAGACTTAGAAATTAGTTCCTCTGACGGAGAACCAGTATGCAACTTTTCTTCCAGGTGTCTTTGTTTTTTGGGTGGTTTTTTTTTTTAAGAGAAGAGAAAGTTTTTAAAGGAAATATGGAATTCAACAAATCTCAGCCTGACCTTGGGCCGGTTGCTATCATTCAGCCTAACCTGTCTTTGAGTTAGGGTTGCCAGCTCTCAGTTGGGAAGTACCTGGAGATTTTGTGGGTTGATCCTGAAGAGACCAGGGCTTGGGGAAGGGAGGAGCCTCGATGATATATAATGCCATATCCACCCACCAAAGCAGCCATTTCCTCCACGGGGACTTATCTTTGTCCTCTGGGGATTGAGTGTAATTCTGGGAGATCTCCAGGTCCCAACTGGAGGCTGGCACTCCTCCTGTGAGTTATTTGGAGACTGAATCCCCACATGTGTCACCATGAGTATTTTGGAGGAAATGCAACATACATATATGAAAAATTAATATAAGTAAATTGGTTGGCTTTTAAAACCAGCGATGCGAGTATCAGAGTTTTGCCATTTCAAATGTGGTCTATATACCATACTTTCAGAGTTTCCTTTTTCTTTCCAGCATCTCATCGCCTTTGAGAATTTTTAGACTTCCAAGAGAAATTATTCCAGCATCTTGGAATATCATTCACCCTTTCCAAATTGCATTGGATTCTATGCTTTTGCTGCCTGTCATTACTGATTGTTATGGGAAAGCTACTCTAAGCAGGCAGCTGTGTTACTTTTTCAGCTGTCCCTCTCCTGGAACATTTGTCAGGAACAGTAAAAGACACAGCTGTTTTAGTGAGAAGTTTTAGGTTCTTTGTTACTCACAATGAGCATTGCCGTGAGCACTTCCAGCAGATCCATTGCTTTAATGTAGCACAAAAAAACCCTCCCAGCTGACAGATCGGAAAACTCCTTAGCTAAGGTGGTTGTTTTAAAACAAAATTTGAGTCCAGTGGCACCTTTAAGACCAACAAAGTTTTATTCAAGGTATGAGCTTCTGTGTGCATGCACACTTCCTCAGATGCAATGAAATGGAATTTACCAGTCCATACATATAAGGCAGAGGTTGAACAGCAGATTAGCATACAACATAATGAAGATGTTTTAACAGATGCAAACAGGAATAAAAAGCTAAGTTTATAAGGTCACTATTGTTTGGATTTAATTCTGTGGAAAGACAGTGAAGCAAATAAAAATAAAATCTAATTTAAAAATGTTTTTTAAAAAATTGGAGATAGATACATAAACATATCCTTCTTAATTGCAGAGTGCTAAGAGTAATTAACTGAAACTATGTTGGTACGCTTCATCTGTCTCCTCTCAATCATGGAGGTCACTAATAGCCTCTTTTTCTTTGATTTGGGGTGATTTTGTAGTGCAGTGTTATGTCTCTTCTGTTACCAGACCAGAGAAATGCATTCCAATATACCATTCTAATATTCATTGTATTACAATACAATCAGGAGCTGCGGTGGCTCAAGTGGTTAAGACACTGAACTGCAGGCTGTGGAAGGTCAGTAGTTCGGCAGTTCGAGACCCGGATGCCGCATGATGGAGTGAGCTCCCGTCTCTAGTTCCAGCTCCTGCCAACCTAGCAGTTCGAAAGCAAGAAATTGCAAGTAGATAAATAGGTCCCACTTCGGTGGGAAGGTAACAGTGTTCCGTGCGCCTTGGTGTTTAGTCATGCTGGCCACATGACCACAGAAACATCTTCGGACAGCGCTGGCTCTTTGGCTTTGAAACGGAGATGAGCACCGCAACCCTAGAGTCGGATTCGACTGGCTTTCGAGCAAGGGAACCTTTACCTTTTTACAATACAATCACTATTCTAATTTACTATTACAAATAAGAAATGCACTAAAATAAAGAGGATATATAGCCCTTCTTGGTGAGAATACAGATGTAAGGACTGAATGAATTTAGCATATGAAGTGGAATTAAAAAACAATACCCCCGTTAAGTCCTGGGATTTTTTTTTTCAGAGTGTTGTAATAATTTGTAATCCAGCAGTTTCCCTTTCCAGTCTGTTCCTGAAGTTCCTTTGCAATAAAACAGCTACTTTGAGGTCACCCACTGAATGTCCTGGAAGGCTGAAGTGTTCTCCTACAGGTTTCTCAGTCTTGTGATTCTTCGTTTTTATTTTAATTTTTAACTCGGCCTCATTTAAAGCCCTTTGAAGTCACAGATATATCATTGGCTCAGATACCAGTTCTTCAATTAAATGAGTTATGCACTGGATTACCTACGTAAATGTTTTGAAAAGATCCAGCATGCAGGCAGAGGCCAGAATTACTTGTTAATTACATCTGATGAGCCAGAACACCTCCTGCCTTTTCTCACCAATCCGTACAATTTTCAGGGATACATTTCTGGGAGGGTGACAAACTTGCTTGGAAATCATGCCTCAGTCCTCAGAACTCTGCCCCCCCCCCACCAATCCTGGAGATATAAAATGTGGCTGTAGTTCGTCAGGAAGGAAAGTCTACATGCAAGCTGGCGAAGCATAAAGGAACAGAGCCGAATGGCTCACTTCCTGCTTCTAGTAAACCTTTCAGACAGTATCAAAATCATCCTGCCCTTTTCGATAGTTTCCTGTGCTTGGAAATTGTTCACTTGCCCATTGGCCTCAGTTACCCTCAGTCTTGTGGACATGTAGCGAAATCTAATTGACCAAATAGTGCTGTGACATCATTCAGTTCACAAGCCCTGGTTAGATGGGATCAGACATGTGACTAATCCACAAAGGAAGAAACAGCAGATGGCGGGGGGGTGGGGGTGGAATGCTAGTGCCGAACAGGATTAAAAAGTGAATATTCATGCTAGGTATCTGATGAAGCGAGCTTGACTCTCGAAAGCTTATACTGTGGAAATCTGGATGGACTTTAAGGTGCTGCTGGACTAGAAGCTTGCTATTTACACTTTTTTTTTTCCCGTAAACATTTCTACCCAACCTAACATTTCTGGTTTTCCAACAGAAATCTGAACCAGGGCTATTTTGGGGCAGGAACGCACAGGAACGAAGTTCCAGCTGGCTCCCAACTTGGCCACGCCGAGCAGGAACTCATTAGCATAATAGGCCACACCCAACAGCAGAAACTCATTAGGATTGGCTACATTAGGGGTGTGCGGCCTACAATGCAAAGGAGTTTCTGCTACAAAAAAGCCCTGGGTTTTGACAACAAACAAGGTAAACAGAATAACAAGCAAAAGGTGGTGTGGCTGGATAACCACACTTCTGGTAACATGGGGGTGCGGCCTAATGTGCTAATGAGCTGTGCTGTTAGGGGTGTGGCCTAATATGCTAATGAGTTTCTGCTGTTGGGTGTGGTCTATTATGCTAATGAGTTCCTGCTGGGCTTTTTCTACAAAAAGAGCCCTGCTTGAAACCTGAGAATATTTGGTGCATTTCCATACACACATCAATTCAAAGCTAATGCTCACCAATGAGCTCATGGGACAATCATGCGAGCTACCCTCAGGTGCAAATCTGCTCAGAAATACACCTTTCCCTCTTCTTACATCACCGGAGCCCTTCCACTGCAAGCCGATCCAATCCCTGGTTTATACAAAGGCACAGCAATTTCATGCAGAAGTAATCACAGTTATCAGAGAAAATACATGGGGTTCTTTCCTAAAATAACATTCCCCCCCCCACAAAAAACTTCATTAAGCAGCAGAGGGCAGAGTCGTTACTACAATGAGAAATTTATTCTTCTCTATCCACCCACAGTCCCTGGTCTGTGCGGTGTATTTAAATTAACTCTGTGGGTTTAAAGACTAGAGGCTAATTTCCCCCGAGACTGAAACTATCCTTTTAGTTATTTACTTATTTATTGGAACACTATTAGAGAAATGCTAGAAGAATGACTGGCTTTTCCTCTGGTGAACAGTGAGTGGCTCATGTTCGTGACCTCCCAAGAATTCTTGTTTGAAGAGAGTAATTTACCTTCTCTGCATAATTACCACAATCCTTTTACAGAGCCGTGGCTGCCACAGTGGTGGTGCTATATTAAGGCTTTCTTCCACAAATTCTTTCCGGCAGGTATACTTTTTCTTCACTGTTCTTTAGGGTTGCCAGCCTCCAGGTGGGGCCTGGGGATCTCCCGCTTTTACCACTGATCCCCAGCCGACAGAGATCAGCTCCCCTGGAGAAAATGGCTGCTTTGAAGGGTGGACTCCATGGCATTGTACTATGCTGAGGCCCCTCCCCTCCCCAAACCACGCCCTCTCCTGGCTCCACCCCCAAAGTCTCCAGGTATTTTCCAACCCAGACTTGGCAACCCTACTGTTCTTCCATCTTCACAAAGCACCTGCAGGAAGCCACCGTGGTTGTGCCTGGAGGAACCCTTGTTCTTACATCAGGCTCATTCACACATGGATGTGTTCGGCACGGTAACCGACATGTGTGAATTTTTTATTATTATTAAATTAGATTTGTTAGGCTGCCCTTCCCTGCAAGCTGGGCTCAAGGCGGCTTACAGCAGAGAAGTGCGATAAATAATGCAAGTTAAAAACAATGTTAAAATACCTACAACACATCAGCAAATAAAACAATACACGTCCCAAGATGGCAGAAAAGAGATTTTAATTTCCACAGGATGTCTGTGGGGAGGGGGTTTCAGAGGGGGGGGGTGAAAGTGCCAAAGTGAATGGACCACAAAGGACCACACCGTGGAGGGAATATACCACATATATGGTAGTGGATTTCTAGGGATGTCCAGTTGTTCCACAAGAAAAGATGTGGGTAGGTAAGAGCTGGAACTGTGTTCATTTTTTGTTAACAATCTACAAAGAGATTCCCCAAGGCTCTGACTACTGCAGTACTGATGGTCACCTTCCCTAAAATCCATCTCCCAGACACCAATAGGGGGAAGATTCTTCCTCAGTATTAATCATCATGTAGCAAGAAATTCTGGCATATGCATTAATATGCTGTTGCAATTCCATGCTGGTTACCAGCAGTCCATCCTAGGGCCTATGGTGCCAAAGGTGTGGACAAACTCCATCTTGTATCAAACCAGAGAATCCTAATAGGAATTAAGTGCAATAGAATGCCATTTTACGGTGAGAGACAGAAACTATTGTGCCTCTTCATCAAAGCCTTGACATCTCCACAGCGTCTCCTGACACCAACGCCAAAAGGAATGGCTGACTGTTGTGGGACAATAACCTTGCTTTCCATCCCACTCAAGGAGCATCCGTCATGATACAGACCTGTCCAATCAAGTTTTTTATCTACCAGGTGACTTAATCTCCTGCTCATTAGCATCTCCCTTGGAATAACTCAGGCAATGGGGGGGGGAACCTTGCTCCTCTCACTGGCAGAAAGGGGGTGGATCTGGGGTATAAAAGGGCCCCCAACAGGTTAGGTTTAGTCGTAACTCCCTCTCCAAAGCCATCTTAGAGTGCTGGCAGCTGAAATATAGCTCTGCCCCTTCCCTCCCCGGATGTATATGGCATTGTTACAGCAAGGAGATCCTGTACTAGAAACAGGAATGTAATGCCAACTATAAGGTTACCATTGTAAAGCTGATTTTGTGAGTACTGTGCCAATATTTATGGATTGTGTGCAAACACACTGAAGATTTATTCAGGAGCAGTTGCTCATTTACCAGTGTGCTCAAGCCATACTTGATGTAATTTAACCAAAAGAAGGGTTAATTTTTGAACTGATAATTATTTGCAACCAGCCACAAAATTAGAAATCATGGGTTGGATCCAGCCAGTTTTTCTTAATGAACAAGTAAGGAGGAGATCCCTTAGACAACTAAAAAGGCTATCCTGGAGATCATGGGACCTACATGAGCAAAAGTATTACAGGATGGGGGCTATTGTAACAATGAGAACTGGGTGAGATTGAGTGAAAATGATGGCTGGATACAATCCCATGGGTTGAAGTCGAATTTCAAGCCATGATTTGCATTTGCTGGCATGTATCTTACCACTCTGCATACGGAATGTAGAGCTTCTTGGGTTCTTCTCTGTTCCTGTAGGTGCTTCTGTCCCCTGGAAAGATAATTCCCAAGGTCACAGGGCCCCACAGAGGAATAGTCGGATGGGTTGGGAGGACTGGAGTAAAGAAGGACAAGAAGGTGAAATCACTCCTTTTCCAAAAAGCATATCTCAAGTGGGGAACCAATTCAATTTCATCCCCTTGTCCCTCCTCATTTTAGTTCACTGATGTGCATGGCTGCTGTTCTGCATGGAACCTGTGACTCCTGGGACAATCTTTCCAAGGAACAGGTGAGGTCCCAGGATCACAGAAGCACTCAAGGAAGCTCTGTGACTTCAGTGCAGAGATGGTAGATACACACCTCAGTGGTTTGGCGTATGATGTTAGAATTGGTGGTGGAAGGTGCCATCATCACAGCCGACTTACGGTGACCCCATAGGGTGTTCCAGGAAAGAGATGAACAGAGGTGGTTTGACATTGGTTGTCTCTGTGTAGCAACCCTGGACTCCCTTGATGGTCTCCCAGCCAAGTACTAACCAGGGCCAACCCTGTTTTGAGAGCCAGTTTGGTGTAGTGGTTAGAGTGCAAACTCTAATCTGGAGAACCAGGTTTGAATCCCCACTCCTCCGCATGCAGCTGCTGGGTGACCTTGGGCAAGCCACAGTTCTCTCAGAGCTGTTCTGGAAAGAGCACTTCTCGAAAGAGCTCTCTTAGCCCCACTTACCTCACAGGGTGTTTGTTGTGGGGAGGGGAAGGGGAAGGAGTTTGTAAGCCGCTCTGAGACTCCGAGTGAAGGGTGGGGTATAAATCCAATCTCCTCCTCCTCTTCCTTCTTCTTTGATCTGATCAGATCCAAGTAAGGGCAATGTCAGAATTCACCAACTGCATTGGACTTTAAGGGTGTCGCCCCAGGTCCAGGGGTCATTCTTCCCTGCAGTGTAGACAGAAAACAGAAGTAGATCTTTTAAAAAGTACTGTCCACTGGGGAACCCTCTGCTATGGTCTGGGTTCTAAACCAGGTTTCGTACAAACCATGATTTGTCATGTCACCTGATCTGAGCTTGACATGTGTGCCCAACTCGAGATTCAGAATCAGGCCCACATCGTTCTGTTTTCTTTTCATTCGTCAGAAATCTATTGCGTTCATTTACATTTGAATCCCTGCCCTGCCCTCTCACACCTTGCTGATCTGAAATGGAGCCCACTTGTTCTGACAGGGGCCATGATAAATGGAACCAGGCACAGATATACCCAGCCTTTTACCTGCTATTTGTGCTTTATGTACGGAACTCGATAGCGGCTATTTTAAGAAACTGCAGAAGGGTTTGGCTTGTCTGACTTGTATCTGTCCACATCTTGACATAAAACTTTCTGCAAGTTGTTATGGCTACAGCCAGTAGTGATGAAATGAGTCATAAAAGAGATACAGACATATGACCTGCGGAGACGGAACAAGTGCGGAAGCTTTTGTCCTCGCTTTGGCAATGGTCTGAAGTGAACAGTCAGCAGCAGCTGGGAAAGGGCCTGGCAGCTTCTTCGACCCACTGAAAGCTTGACGGGCCTGATCAGTGATCAGCAGAGAAATGTAGTCAGCCCGGGGTTGCAAAAAAAAACCAACCCAAACCCTGACCACCAGCAGGGGATGGGGGGTAGGGGTGCCAGATCCAGGTTGGGAAATTCCTGGTGATTTGGGGATGGAGCCTGGGGAGGACAAGGGGCATCAGTGGGGGTACAATGCCATTGAGTCCACCCTCCAAATCGTCCATTTTCTCCAAGGGAACTGATCCCTTGTAGCCTGCACGTGAGTTGTAACTCTGGGGGATCCCCAGGCCCCTCCTGGAGAATAATCATTCCATGATATTTAATCTTTTTCTTTTTTCAATCTAGACGCCGTGAGATGAACATGCAAGACGTCATGAAGAAGTGAAGGACGAACTTCCCCGGAGTAACTGTATCGTTTCGATTATTTCTTTTTCATACAAACAGCAGTTCTGCTTCAGCGTACTCATACAACTTCCCAAAAAGGATTTCTCCAATTCCTAACAGCTTCAGAATAGCTTATAAACGGCACATAGCCTATATATCAAATCGGGCTGATCAGCCTTGTATTAATTGCACTGCTGCAGTATTCTTGTAGGTAACACGTTTGTCATACTGCTACCCCCTTGTTTGTCAACCCTCCTGGAGAATGGCATCCCTAAGCAACCTGCGGCCTGGATAACCTGGGTCTTGTCATCAGGCCGTACGTTTGGGTAGGGATGAGTGGGGGGTAGGGTTGCCAGGTCCCCCTTGGCCATCGGCAGGGGACAGGGGGAAGGGTTGCCAGCTCTAGGCTGGGAAACTCCTGGAGATTTGGGGGATGGGGCCTGGGAAGGACGGGGACCTCAGTGGGGTACAAGGCCATCGAATCAACCTTCCAACGTGGCCACTATCTCCAGGGGAAACTGATCTCTATAGTCTGGAGAGGATGAGCACTAATTCCAGGAGATCCCCAGGCCCCACCTAGAGACTGGCATCTCTAGAGGGGTGGGTTTTACCACAACTTACAAGTCCACTGGAGAGAGCTGGAAGCCTTCCTTCAGCCTGATGAGCCTCCCCCCCCCAATTTAAGCAACTCCTCCACTAGAGGAAGAGGCATTTAGGTCTGACGAAGAGCTAGATTCGAGCCCAGGAGCACCTTAATCACCAGTATTTTTGGGGGGTATGAGCTACTGAGGATCAAAGCTCCCTTTGCCACGTACTTGACTTGATTTTACTGTGTGAAATGACAAAATCCAAGCATCAAAGCTCCCTTTGTCACGTACTTGACTTGATTTTGCTGTGCGAAATGACAAAATCCACTTGCTAAAGTGAGCTGAAAGTGCATTGTTCAGCGTCTGTAAAAAGCACCTTGTGAGCCAGAAAGACAATGTGGCATGCTGAGTTCAGGGGTAGCCACTTCTGTAGAGGCAGTTTGGTGTAGTGGTTAGGAGCGTGGACTCTAATCTGGAGGAGTGGGTTTGATTCCCCACTCCTCCACATGCAGCCAGCTGGGTGACCTTGGGTCAGTCACAGTTCTCTCGGAGTTGTTCTCTCAAAAGCAGTTCTCTCAGAGCTCTCTCAGCCCCACCTACCTCAAAGGGTGTCTGTTGTGGGGAGAGGAAGGGAAGGAGATTGGAAGCCACTCTGAGAGTCCGAGTGAAGTATAAATCTGACAGTCTGAGCGGGGTATAAATCCAATTTTCTCCTCCTCCTCCTCCTTCTGATTGGAAGGACACAGGAGGAACTACCACCTAAGAGACAAGTGGGAATGAATGTTTTGTCTTTCATCGCAGTGGTCTAAGGTTTGCACTGGATCTTCCAGCAAGACTTGGTGACTAAGAATGAAATGGCTTATGATGCAATCCAAAGCAGACCTACACCTTTCTATAGAGTTACACTTCTTTGACTCGAATGGCCTTAAAAATATGCTTAGGACTATTCTTTTACCTTGTGCCTGCTGATCTCAAAGCACAATGGATATATCACGCTGAGGGCTGCCTAATAGTAACTGGCAGTGCCTGTCCAAGACCCCAGGCAAAAGTCTTTCCGATCCATGTTCAATTAAATCCTTCTCATTGGAGCCACTGAGAAACCAGCAAGGGAACCTTCTACGTACAAGGTAATAACTGAGCTATTTGACGCTGCTAGTCACTACAGACCTTGATTCACGGGGCGCTCCTGAGACAGAGAAGGGTCTTTCCCAGGACCTGCATCCTGAGATCTTCCTCAATGGAGTTGATTAAGATAGACTCTGGGATTACACTGAGCCATAGCTCCTCTGCAGGCTCCAGGACTGAGAGTCGCACCTGATGAGATGCTGAAGGTTTTGTGCTTGAATCACCCTGGAGCCCGTTCTTTGTAAGCAGCAGCCATGCAGCAGCCCAATTCAGAGAGGCTGAACTAATTACATGGCATGTAATGGTCCACACAGCTGCTATTTACCCTGTTCGGCAACATACAGATTGCCTCTATATTTCCCTTAAGAGGGCAAAGGGCCGTTCTCAGAAGGGTGTTTAGGGCTGAGAATTCTTTCCTGCACCATACCCCTTTAAGGCTGGCAATGAAGAAACTGAAACCGCTGAATGTGTTCTATGTGTTCTAAAAATCTATGTGTTCTAAAAATCGAAAGTTAAAATAAAAAATAAAATATTCCTTGGCTCCATCATCAAGCCAAAGGGAGACTGCAACCAAGAAGGAGACTGAGGCCCCAGTCACACGGGGGAAATTGTCGCGGCCAAAGTGCGGCTTTTTAGAGCTGCACCAAAAGAGACACGCAGCGGCAGGATCAGACAGATCCCCTGAGCTGCCACGCAGTTGCTCCCTGGCATGATCAGATGCCGGGGGAGGGGGGGAGCCATGGAAGGGAGAGTGAGGCAGCCGGCTGCGCATGTGTGTGCATGTGCAGTTCGGCCGGGAGCCTCAAATGCTCCTGAAGACGAGTGTGCCGGTGATCCCATGGCTGCACTTGCTGCGGCGTTTCAGGTTGGTACTACTATTTCCTGGCCTGAAGGGACGGCTCAGGGATGGGTGTGTGCCGCTTCCCGGATGCTGCGGTGTGATCACGCCCATTTGCTGTGCCCCCGATCCATCCTTCTTGCGGGCCAAAACCTCCCATGTGACCAGGACTAGGAAGGGCAGTCGTGAAGGAGCCAGAAAAGATTCTTAAGGGCAAGGATGTGTCGCTGGCCACCAAGATCAAAATAATTCATGCTGTAATTCTCCCCATTAGGATGTAAGGTTTTGAAAGCTGAACAATGCAGAAAGCTGATGGGAAGAAAGTGGATTTGTTTGAAATGTGGTGCTGGAGGAGAGTTTTACAGCTACTGTGGACTTCCCAAACAAGTGGGTCCTAGATCAAAGCAAGCCTGAACTCTCCCTAGAAGCTGAAATGACTGAGCTGAGGCTATCATACTTTGATCACATTAGGAGAAGAAGAAGAGAAGAAGAGATTGGATTTATACCCCGCCCTTCACTACCCAAAGGTGTCTCAGAGCAGTTTACAAACTCCTTTCCCTTCCCCTCCCCCCAACAGACACCCTGTGAGGTAGGTGGGGCTGAGAGAGCTCTGAAAGAAACTGCTCTTTTTCATGAACAGCTCTTATCAGAACTACGGCTTGCCCAAGGTCATCTAGCCAGGCGCAAGTGGAGGAGTGGGGAATCAAACCCGGTTCTCCCAGATTAGAGTCCATGCACTTAACCACTAAAGGCAAGAATGCTAGGAAAATAATGCTAGGAAGGCAGCAGGAAAAGAGGAAGACCCCATATGAGATGGACTGACTCAATCAAGGAAGCCATGGCTCTCAGTTTGCAAGACCTGAGCAAGGCCGTTAACAACAGAACAGTTTGGAGTTCATTAATTCATTGTGGTTCTTTCGACACTAGACCTTAAATCCTGATCCAGCCCTGTCCCCAGACTTACATTCTACACTACACTCGAGTTCACCCCTGTAATTATCTCGGGGTATTTTTTGTTTCCAGATTACGTTGAGGTCACCCTGGTTTCACCCCACACTTGTCCCGGGATAAATGGATGCTGTTATAACCAGGAATAAATGCAAGGTATTGTGTCGCGAGTTGAACTCTGATAAAACCAGGGATGAGATCTGAGTGTGGAAAGGACTCAGAAGTGACTTGATGGCACTTAACACACACACACCCCTGATCTCAGTTGGACTACCATGCTGCTCCTATTGGGTCTGTTTCCTGCTGTAATTGCAAGAGGGACCATTTTTGCTCCCATCCTAATTTCAAATGGAGCACAAGACTCTTATCAGGGCTGGGCCAGGCCAAGTGTCTCATGTCTTGTGCAGTCAATAAGAGAGAGGTGGATGGATTACGAGGAAAGAGACTAAGAATGAAGTGGCCAATATTGTGATGCCATTGTGTAGAGCTATGGTGTTGCCTCGCTTAGAATCCCATGTACAGTTCCATTCCCTGTATCTCAAGAGGGATATTGCAAGCTGGAAAGGTATAGAAGAAAACGATTAAGGTGATTAAGGGATGGAGGATGTTTTCTATGAGTAAAGGCTGAACAGTTGGACTTTTCAGATTAGAAAAGGGATGGCTGGGAAAAACACGATAAACACTTATAAAATTATGCATAAGATGGAGAAAGTGGATACTAGGACAATACTAAGTTCCATTCCCTGTATCTTAAGAGGGATATTGCAAACTGGAAAGGTATAGAAGAAAACGACTAAGATGATTAAGGGATGGAGGATGTTTCCTATGAGTAAAGGCTGAACAGTTGGGCTTTTCAGATTAGAAAAGGGATGGCTGGGGGGGACACGATAGACGCTTATAAAATTATGCATAAGGTGGAGAAAGTGGATACTAGGACAATACTAAGACTTGGGGGCATACAATGAAGTTGATACGCGAGGGGGTAAGGGCAGACAGAAGGAAAAACTTCTTTAGCAAGAGTAATTAAATGGTAGAATCCATTCCCAGTGGTATAGTGATGGCCATGAGTACAGATAGATTTAAAAGAAGGTCAGACAGATTCATGTCAGATACATCTACTATTCATGGTTTGTAAAGGCAACTTCTATATACAGTGGCAGAAGACAGCCAAACACCAATGTCTAGGCTGCAGCAGCAGTGGAACGCCTTGGCCTCTGTGTCCTGATTGTTTGCCTTCCAGGGCAACTGATTGATCAGTGTATGAAACAAGATGATGGACCAGATGGACCATGATTTGATCCAGCAGGGCTTTTCTTACGTGCTTATGAGAAGCAGATCTGCTATTAGAGATCAGGGAGAAGAGATCAGGGCCCTGCAGGACCTCATTCAGTTCTGCAGGGCCTATAAAACAGAGCTCTTACACCAGGCCTTCAATTAAGGAGCCACTTTTAACAGCTGAAGACAGAGAGCCCTGCTCCCTGGAGTTCTCAACAATAGCAGCCTGTGCCAGCCACCCAAAGGAAGACCTACGAGCTGACTGTGAGAAGGGACCATTGAATAATGACTACCATTGTTAAACAATATACGATTATTAGCACTTTATTATATCAGATGGTTTTAGTTGGTTTTAAAACTGTTTTAATTGTAATTTGTATGTTTTACTTTATGTAAGCCTCCCTGAGTTGGCCTCGGCCAGGACGGTGAGGTATAAATTTGATAAACAAACAAACAAATAAACATTAAACCATGTGTAGGTCTTTTTGTGGAGACTGTGACACATTCTGTGATGTCTCATCTCTTTATTCAGGGTAGGGGACAAAGAAATCTCATTTCTTTATTCAGGGTAGGGGACAAAGAAATTGACCAAAAGTTCCAGGCACTGAATGCCCAGCACTTCATCTAGTCTGACCATGAGAAAAGTTCATTGTCCAAGGCCTTCCTGGTCCTAGCCAAGTATTCTCTCCAGCACAACATCACATTGGTTCCCTGGTTAGCCCAACCTCTTTGGATTTACCATTGCAGGAGAGTAGAAAACTACATGGTATAAGACTCCTTTGTCCTCCTTCACATATGAATTCTGAAAGCGAAGGAAAATCAGTGCAGATGTTGATCTCTTTTGGTGGAAAGTTGGTACTTCAGAACACGCCAGGGTTTCAGCTTCGGTGTACCTTTTATTCATTTCTGACAAGAAAGAATCAGCCTTGATTGGCACTTGTGCTATAGAAATGTATGAAAGTCTTCCAAGAAAGCATCCATTAACACCTACAGCTTAACTATGAAGTTGTACATATTCAAGAGTGCAATGGTATGAACACTATTTGCACTTAGGGAAAACAAAAGGCACAGGTGTATTCTGCATCAGTGGGATAACCGCAGATGTGCTCCTACCCACGTTGGTGCAGCCTTTACAGACAACCAACAATGAGCCTAGCTCAGCAACCATTCAGCTGATTTTCACCCAGAACTGATCTCTCAAAAGTTGCCTGCAGAATGCTTAGAAAACAGAGAAGCTTTCAGGAGGAATCAGTGTAGGCAGCTTTGGGAACTATTTAGGGTTGCCAACCTCCAGGGAACAACTGGGGATCTCCTGCTATTACAATTGTTCTCCAGATGACCAAAATAATTTCCCCTGAAGAAAATGGCTGCTCGGGAGGGTGGACTCTATGGTATTATACCCTGTTGAGGTCCCTCCCCTCCCTAAATCCCTCCCTCCCCAGGCTCCACCCCTCAAATCTCCAGGTATTTCCCAACCCAAAGTTGGCAAACCTATCCCCATTGGGGGAAAAGGCAGGATATAAATAAAGTAAGTAAATAAATAGAAAACAGATGGACAGACAGGCCGATTCTTTTATCATGATAGATTTATGGTAAAGGCAAGCCAAATGATTTGTTTTGTTGTGATATTCAGTTTGGAACAGGGTTGTATGGGGGGTGGGCAGGTGGAATCTTTGTCCCGGGGGCCACGGTGGCGCTCAGCAGCCCTGCTATTGCTGTCAACTTCCATATTCACTCTTTTATGTGTGGGCTCTCTCTGTCGAATACTTCTGCTGCCCATTAAATTCTGTGCAAAACGTGGACATTGCCTTGAGTTGCAGTACAGTGGCCAAAAAATTATTGGCAGTAACTCTGGAATATGTATATTTTTCTGGACTTGAGGCAGTAAATCTATGACAAGCACATCCCCCCAATATGCCATCTCATTCCACATGCTGTGTGTGCTGCATAATCCCAACATTTACTTAGTGGTGCTCTGTTAATAAAGCATAACAAGATACCATCATATGATATTGGAATTTATGAGAAAACATTTAAGGAAGGTTTGCGAAAAATAAAATGCGCCTGTCATAACAACGATATAGCCATTTTCTACCAATAACTTGACATCCTGCTGTATGGAAAATTAAATAAAAAATTATTGAAAGGGCTGTGATTAGGACATGGTGAACCAGATGTCTTCTGCAGCTTACTAATTGAATCCTCTGTCCAGCAAATCAGCAACATTTGTTACTGTTTATGCAAACGGGTGGTGGGGGGGAATCTTACATGGTGATTTTTTCCATCTAATGTTTTTACTGGGTTTCTTTTAAGAAAAAGTAAAAGTGCAACTGTTAAGTCTTACGACATTTTCCAGCAGTATATTTATGGGTGGCACGACGTCAGTTCTGCAGAGCTGTGATCCAGCAGGAGAGACGCTGCTTTTTCGAAAACAGCTAGTTGCTGTTTCATCTGAGAAGAGCCCCCCCCCCCCGAAAGGACAAGATGGAAATAGAAGGGTATTGTAAGTCATTTCCACAGTTTAAGTTTTCCATTGTTTTCCATCACCTGTGGAGATGTGTGGCTTTACTAACATTCCTAACCAACATGTGATCCATGTGCCATTCCCAGAAGATACTGGATCCAAAAGCCTTTCAGGAGGCCACTTGGAGAGTTACCCATTGACTTGATGAACCTTTTGATCAGGGCCTCAGCTGGTCTCTAAAAGTTATGAAGCTGACTCAGACTATTTTCATAAATGTTCTGAAATAGAAGAAGAAGAGAAAGGATTTATACCCTGCCCTTCACTACCCAAAGGTGTCTCAGAGCGGCTTACAAACTCCTCTCCCTTCCCCTCCCCACAACAGACACCCTGTGAGGTGGGTGGAGCTGAGAGAGCTCTGACACAAACTGCTCTTTTTCAAGGACAGCTGTGCCAGAGCTTGTGACTGACCCAAGGTCACATCAGCAGGTGCAAGTGGAGGAGTGGGGAATCAAACCCGGTTCTCCCAGATTAGAGTCCGCGCACTTAACCACTACACCAAATATCATCTCCCTTATCATAGAAATGTCGTTGCTCCTTGGTGAACCTTTCTAAGTCCACTGCAGTCAGTGGACTTAGAAGGGCATCTCTCTGCTAAGGATGCCATTTTAAGATGCCTTTTTTGCTGAAAAGGAGATGACCATAAAGATTTTGGAAGGAACGCTACAATATCTGTATTGCCCTTAGGAATAACATTAATAAGTCAAAACAGAGAAGGTACCTAATTTCTCAGTAAATAATCAAGCACACGAAATGGTCTTGTACCCAATCAGACCATTGGCTCATGTAGTTTCCTCTGACGGGCAGATATTGTTGCCAGCTCCAGGTTGGGAAGTCCCTGGAAATTTAGGGGTGGAGCCTGGGAAGGGTGGGGTTTGTGGATGGGAGGGACCTCAGTGGGGTATAATGCCATAGAGTACACCCCAAAGCAGCCTCTTCCACCAGAGGATCTAATCTCTGTCATCTGGAGGTCAATTGTAATTCCAGGAGATCTCCAGGCCCCACACGGAGGTTGGGAACCCTACTGACAGCTGCTGTCTGGAATCAGAGGTAATGAAAGGACTGCAGTGGGAGGAGCATCTAGAAACAAAGCAGGAGGGGTCACGAGCAGAGACCAATTGGTGGGAAGGACAATCTGACCAAACATGGCATCAACATGGTATGGTATCGTGTGACAGTTGCTCTAGAGAAGTAGTTTGCAGCTGATTTTTCCTGTGATAATCCAGGAGGTAAATGGACTGGTATAGTGTAAGGACTGTGATGTGTGGATGCAGCCGTGGAGATCACTCGAAAGACCATTCCCTGTAGGAGAAGTTTTACTTCCCCACCAACGTTATATCTGCAAAATGCTGCCTGCAGAGTTTTCCTTGGTCATTAGGAGGCTTTAAGCAGCCCTTCCTCACTGACCCAGTGGAATCATTAACTGCCTGCTGTGAGGCCTCTGAATTGCATTTTGCAGATCAAACGACTTGCCTCCCTTCTGACTGGGACTCCACACTGGTAATGAGCTCTGTACCAGGAAACTTTCTGCTAGTTACAAGCATCGCTCCATTTCACCTGAGGCTGCTGGCAGAATTCTGGGAGAGATCTGTGCTACTACATGCCCCTTCAACCCTTACCTTTCTTGGCTGAAGAAGAGTGGGGTTTTATACCCTGCTTTTCTTTACCCTAAGGCGTCTCAAAGCAGCTTGCAATCGCCTTCCCTTTCTCTCCCCACAACAGGCACCTTGTGAGGTAGGCGGGGCTGAGAGTTCTGAGAGAACTGTGACTGGCCCAAGGGCACCCGGCAGGCTTCATGCGGAGGAGGAGTGGGGAACCAAACCCAGTTCTCCAGATTAGAGACCTCCACTCCTAACCACTGTGCCATACTGGCTCTGTGTCTGAACCTGGCCAGTAGAGTGACAAATGCATTTGCGGTGCCAGGGAATGTTCCATTGGCCCTGATACTCATTGGGGTGGATTCGGCCATTCTCCAAGGAAGCTGGAGGATGGCCCCTTAGTCTGCATGATGGTTTCAAACTTAACTCAGTGAAGTGGGGAAATAAGGGTACGATCCACCCCACTGGACTCCATTGACTTAGGCAATTAGAGGTCAGTTTTGACCTTGTCTTTTTATGAGCAAGGTGTTAAAAAAAGGTGCTTGCAGACTGGCTCCAGCAACTTCTGGATGAGGCCAATTATCTTCATCCACTTTAGCTAGGCTTCTGGCCTAGGTCTTGAACCCATAATGTTTGGTCACTTTAGTCAACTACCCTGTCTGGGAGGAGAGCCAGAGGTGGATTACTACAATGATCCTCTGGGACCTCGCTGCTGCTTTCACTGCCATTTACTTTGCTGTCCTTGAAAAGCTGGGACTCAGGTTTGAATCCCATGGTAAATCTTCACCAACCAAGGGCATTACTCTCAGCAGAAGCTGACTTCTTCACCTCTCTGGCCCCACTGCAGCCCAAAATAATCTGCCAAATGCTGCCTCTTGGGGAGAAGGGGGGAGTTAGTGGTAGGAATGGCATGAACCAGGAAAATGCAGTTCAGTTCGTGAACCATGAACCGTCACAAATGTTTAAGCTCCAAACAAACTGGTTCAGTTTATGAGATTTGTGATTTGTTAGAAGAGCCCCTGGAATATTAGAAACACCAGCTTTTCAGGAGGTCTCTACCTCACTCTTCTCTGCCTGCCCTCCAAGTTTAGTGAGGATTGGATTTACGGGATCCAAGTTACAGCCCCCCAAAGAAGGTATCCCCAGGAAAGTACTTTCTGGGGAAAGGACAGGTGGTCATTTTTACAGACATGGGTTCAGGAGGTTCAGGAGTGTATATAACAGATCCTGTGCAAGCTAGAGATATCAAAGTCTCAGAGGACTTCCCTGGATGCTCCTCTACATGCCCTCCAAGTTCTCCCCCTTCCCCTGTTGCCTTAAAGTTTGGTGAACATTTAGATTGAGCTGAGACAGTCTGTCTGGAAATGTATCCATTCACAAACCAGCACCAACCTCCACAAACAGCTTGAAAGTTCATGACATTTGACCTGCAATAAACTTGAGTTCACAAACCACAAACCGGCCAAAATTTGTCACAAACTTTAGTTCGTGAACTGGTTTGTATTCATTCATAGTTAGAAGTTTATAGGAGAGAGCAGGAACTGACAGAAATCATTCCTTTATGTTAGCAAAGGAATTAGGGTTGCCAATTCTGGCTTGGGAAGTTCCTGGAGGTTTGGAGAAAGTACCTGGGAAGGGACCTGTTTCTCCTAGACTCTATCTGCCCTCTAAAGGTACCATTTTCTCCAAGGTAACTTTTCTCTGTCATCTGGTCACCACACCTCAAAAAGGATATTATAGCTTTGGGAAAAGTGCAGAAAAGGGCAACTCGAATGATAAAAGGGTTGGAACATTTTCCCTATGAGGAAAGGTTAAAGTGCTTAGGGCTCTTTAGCTTGGAGAAACAACGACTGAGGGGTGACATGATCAAAGTTTATAAGATTATGCATGGATAGCAGGTAGAGAAAGAGGTACTTTTCTCCCTTTCTCACAATACAAGAACTCGTGGGCACTCAATGAAACTGCTGAGTGGTCGGGTTAAAACGGATAAAAGGAAGTACTTCTTCACCCAAAGAGTGATTAACACATGGAATTCACTGCCACAGGAAGTGGTGGCGGCTACAAGCATGGACAGCTTCAAAAGGGAATTAGATAAGCATATGGAGCAGAGGTCCATCAGTGGCTATGAGCCACAAGGTATAGACAGGGGCTCTGGGGCAAGTGATGCTCTGTCTTCTTGGTGCTTGGGGGGGTCAACAGTGGGAGGGCTTCTAATGTCCTGGCCCCACTGGTTGACCTCCTGATGGCACTGGCATTTCTGGCCACTGTGTGACACAGAGTGTTGGACTGGATGGGCCTTTGGCCTGATCCAACATTGGCGTCTCTTATGTTCTTATGTTCTAATGGAGATTAGTTATAATTCCAGGAGAACTCTAGCCCCTACCTGGAGATTATATGGGATCTAAGTCACTGCTTTACAGTGGCTCCATTCTTTCCTAGATAGTAAATCCCACAAGATGATGCTAGAAAGACTCCATGGGATCCTATGGGATTTGTCAGGGTTCTTGTTCTAAAAGCTATTTTAGCTAATTAATACTTGGGGACCCTTGCAAGAGGTCATCTACACTGCAGTATTATCAGTTATTAGTATCCTATTAAAAAGGCACATTATAATGTTATCAGTGTACTACTTTAGGATACGACATGCCAATGGGGGAAACATGGCACAAAATGGGTCAAAGGAGTAACTAAATTAATAGGTCCCTAATTCTGAATTATGTTTTTAAAAAGCTTGTTCAAAGGACTCTACAAACTCCACCCAAAAGCTGTTTAAATACAAAGATCTTAAGGTGGCACTAAGACTAAGCCAGCTCAGTGCCAGTTGAATAGCTGTAGAGATGACGTTCCATACTGTTGCATTCTTATTAAAATTCAAATTTTAAGTCACTTTGAGTGTTTTTAAAGTAAAAATGTAGGATGTAAGTGTTTCGAATAAATCAATTACAAGCTGAGAAGGGGACTCTCAGAACACAGGTGAGATTTTTTAAAAAGGTTGGCTAAGGAATCTCATAAATATCAAGTCAATTCTTAATTGAGTCAAGGGGAACTTGCTGGTGGCTAGAATTAATGTTCTCTGTGAGCAAGACCAGAGGCATTTACATTTTAACAATGGAGTTACAAAAATCTTAACAGCTTCGAAAGCGTGTCCTTGTTCAATCAAACCCAATGTCATGAAAGTTTACATAACGGAGGGTAATTAATACATCCATAATCACTTTTGCTGGCAGCGTTTGAAAGGAAAGCAATGCTTCAACCTTAGTCCTCTAATCTAAAGTAAAGATAAGTCAGTATTACACAATCAAAGGCAGGAATATTGAACACTGAATTACCAATAGAGTCTGAACCCAAGTGTCTCCAGGAAAGGAACAATCTTATTATCTTTCAATTTCTTTTACCATTATTAGCTGACAATTGGATTTCTGAATTACACACACACACACACACACACACACAAACAAACATTTAAAAATGACTATACCTTTGATTTTGCTAGCAGGGAAAATTGAAATATCAGCAACCTGTAATTCATTCACAGGTACACGCTGCTGTAGTGGCACCTGAATTTCTTTATAGATGTTATACATCCAGGTATACTAGGAGCCTCCCAGCTGTGTGCAGATCCTTCTGCTACCATCCTGTCTGAACAGCAGTAATGTATATTTTGCATGCACATATAGCTTTGGTGCACATAAACAGGCCATTAGATTCCACATTCAGAGGCAGTAAAGCCTCAGCCTTTATGCCCTGTTCTTGACCCTCCATAGTAATAGGTTGGCTATTGTGTGAGACAGGAAGCTGAACCAGATGGACCCCTGGTCTGATCCAGCAGGGCTTTTCTTATGTTCTTAATTTCAGTAGCCCCTTATCTTTCTCTTCCCACTCACCTTTCACCCTTTAGTCTCCTCAACTGTGAAAATTGCCTGCAAACCACCCCCTGGAAAAGAACTCCTGTATCCAAGAGTGCTTTTGATTCAGGTGGTTAACAAATTGCCTCACTATTTCTGGGAGTATAATTTAGTTGTTTAGTTAATCAGTAGAAAAAGCATAAATGTGCCAGTGAATAAAACATTTTACTGACTACACAGTTACCACTGGGTTCTCCAGTATAAAGTCTGGCCTTTGTGTTCAGACACTGCGATGACCTCAGGATAGAAGCTGCTGGAATAAGCCTAGACAAATGCTAACATCTTTTCTAGATGCTATTCTATCCATGGTTTCCTGGATCACAGAACCAAATCATGCAGTTTTCCATGTCACCAAGGAAAGCATACCCACTTTAATGCTATATTGGGTTTTGAGTGGCCAGTTGCCACATCTTTGCTTTAGTTAGAAAAAAAAAGAACCAACTTTGGCATTTTAATTTAAGTAAGAGTTCCCCTATACTGGGTCATGGGGGAGAGGGGGATGATATGGTCGATTAGAGTCCCCACTGGGGAAAAAAACAGGGTACATAAATGAAGCAAATGCAACACAATAAATAAAACTTGAATATTCTACACTAGGGATGGGCACAAACTGAGAAATGAACTGGTTTGTGGTTTGTTTCAAACTGGTTTGTTTGGCTGTGTTGTTCCTGAATCCTAAAAAGAGCCACCTTTTTCCCGTGGAGGTTTGTTAGGTTCGTTAGAGCATTTCGTTCTCCAGACAGCCTGGTGCTGATTCAATCAATTCCTAGGCAATGCTGGGGGTAGATTTGTGGAGAGCCCTGAAATAGGGCTGCCAAGTGGGGGCGGGGGGCAAGTAACCCCCCGCTTTGAAGGCCCGATTTCCACCACCGCGGAATCGGGCCCCGGGGAAAACACTGCCCCCCGAAGTGCAGCGTGGCTGTGTCACCAGAGGCGACGCAACCATGCCAATCACATTGGGGGCGTTGGCCCAATCACCAGAGGGAAAACTCTATGGTTTTCCCTCCGACGATCGGGGCCACGCCCCCAACGTGATCGACATCGTGCGCATCGGAGGAGAGCTTCCGGAGCCCAGTGACAATCCCCTGCTGGTAAGAAGATTCGACTTGGCAACCCTACCCTGAAAACACCCATAGCAGTGGTCCATAGCATGATTGGCAGCTCTGGGAGCCAACCACGGATCTCCCATTCTGTTCTATGGGAGCAGATTGTATATATGCCACACCCTGACTTAGCTGCTTTCACTTTGCAGCAGAGAGGAGTTAGTCATCATGTGAGAGCAAATTAGGAAGAACAAGAAAGGGGGGGAGAAGAGCTCCACACAGAGCAGGAAAAGGAGGAAGCAGCAGCAGCAGGTAAGCCTCACCCCAGACACCAGCGGTGCGGCCTGAGTGGCTGTCAGCCACCGAGC